>NW_025536926.1:0-30000 GCF_020615455.1 Coregonus clupeaformis
CATGGGGAAACACCTGGGCGGGTGTGTCCCAGGATAAATGGACCTCTTCCACATTCATTAGGGAGACTCTCTCCAGGCAGATACTTTGATTTTGGTTGTGATATTTTTTGTGGCCTTTTTGGGTTGTTTGCTTGGCACTTATCAACACTTTTCTATATTACATTTATGCAAGCAAACACTCACTTACACTACTGATTACTGATTACACACCCCATTGTTATTTCAGTTAGTTACTTTAATTAATAAATATATACTTTGAGTACTCCTTGTCTCCACGTGTCTCCCTTTGTTACGAACTTGAGCCGGTTCGTGACAAGTGGGGCTCGTCCGGGATTTTTGAACTGGTTGTGTTTGGGGAGAACGTGGAGTTATGTCCAATTCTGTAGGGTTTTCTTTGTAAATTTTGTTAGTTTGTTTGAGTTTGATAGGGCAGTATTGGTTGCCTTTGGGTTTTGTACTCGTTGGAGAGAGTACATTGGTTAGTTTCAGTCCCTGCCCAGCCTGGAAACTCTTGCTCTACTCGCTGTTGGGACATCGGGCTGAGGTGAGTACAATCGGCTGTGCCTCAGTGGGAGATTGGGTAGGGTAGTGACATTTGCTACCGGAGCTATAGCTTCCCTGATAGGCTTAGTGACGTGTTTTTGTTTTGGGATACGTTGGGCATGGTTAAATGTTTGTTATTTTTTGTGTGGTGTCAGTGGACTGAGCAGTTGTCTCGGGGCACATCCGTGGCTTGGGAAATCTACCAGCGTGCTGGGGGAATTCTTGCCAGCGGGCTACAGTGCGTAATTACCCACCGCAAATCTGCACGAAGGACTAGGGTTGAGTTATTGTAGGTTTTGGGGAAGCTCCATATCCCAGCTCTTTTCTGTGGTGCTCGGTGTGATTGTATTTTCTCTTGTGTCTGGTGTGCTCAGCAGAGGGTTGAGAAAAGATTATTATGATATATATATATTTAATTTTTTTTTCCCTGATTATGGCGTCTAATGTAGATGAGTTCATTCGCTTTCCATCAGAAGAACTGTTAGAATTATGTACTAAAGAACAGCTGTTGAAGGTTGCTGAACACTACAAGGTTGAAATTAGTGATAAACGCCTAAAAAAATTCTATTAGGTTATGATTGAAGGCCAATTTGATGGAGAGTGGTATTCTGGATGTTACCACTGGGGCAGCCTCTGCTGAGGACACGTTGTCTCCCCGATATGTTACAATGACCGCTCCATCGGTTAGTCATAGTAGTCTTCTTTTTGAACAGCAGAAAGAACTGCTTCTGTTACAGCTAGAGCATGGACAAAGATCTAAAATGGAGTATGAACAAGCTAAAATGGAGCATGAACAAGCTAAAATGGAGCATGAACGAAATGGACAAAGAGCTAAATGGAGCATGAACAAGCTAAAATGGAGTGCATGATCGTGTAAAATATGAAAGGAATTGGAATTTAAAACAGGATATGGAGCGTGCATAAAATCAAGCTGCAACAAGAGCGACTAGAGTTGGTTAGGGAAGGAAAGCTCTCAGGGGAGAGTTTGCTCTGGGAAGGTGACCCAGAGTTACCTAGGGGTCGTTCCTCTTTTGGTCGTAATCCAGACACATTTGATATTGTTGGGAATTTACAGTTGTTGCCCCCAGTTTAATGAAAAGGACCCGAGAGACATTCTTTTCGTTGTTTGAGCGTGTTGCTGACGCTAGAGTTGGCCTGATTCTGATCGCACTTTGATGTTGCAGTGTGTGCTGACTGGTAAGCGCAAGAAGCATATTCAGCTCTTAGTGTAGCAGACAGTGTTAGTTATGAGAAGGTTAAAACGGCTGTGTTACAGAGTTATGAATTGGTCCCTGAGGCTTACCGCCAACGATTTAGAACTTTAAAAAGGGATGATCAGCAGACTCATGTTGAGTTTCGCGAATATTATCTTCACAGTTCAATCGCTTGGTGTTCCGCCTCTGCAGTTATGACTTTCCAAGGGCTGTGTGATCTGATTATGTTAGAACAATTTAAGGACACAATCCCTGATCGTATAGCGACGTACATTAACGAACGAAAAATAAAGACTTCGCTGAAGCTGCGGTTTTGGCAGATGAATATGTGTTGACTCACACATTTTTTGCAGAACCCGTATTCGGAGTGAGTGGGGGTGTTTGCAGAGATTTGGGCCTCGCTCGCCGAGATACTTCGGTTCCCGGGCAGAGTTTCATTCAACTGGGGTTGAGCCTGATACCCGTGGTAAAACGACTTTGGTCAAGAGTGTCACTACTGTCGAGAATTAGGTCTTGGAAAAATGAATGTCCGATTCTTAGGTCTAGGGGTAAATTCAGTACAGGTGCTTATGGTAAATCGAGGCCTATAGCGTTAGCAGCGCCTGTTCCACATCAGTTCACTCTGACGCATTGTCTCATGCCCAGAGCCAGTGAAGGGCTATATTGATCCCGGTATTTACCTTTTGTTACGGAGGGTTTTGTGTCTATGGTAGGAAGTAAGAACCTAGTGCCAGTAAAGATCCTAAGAGATACAGGTGCCTCTGAATCATTTGTGTTGGAATCTGTGTTACCCTTCTCTGGAGACTGATTCGGGAATAGTGTTCTAATTAGGGAATAGGTTTGAACACTCTGTCAGTTCCATTGCATAAACTGATGTTGGATTGTGGACTGGTGAAAGGTGAGGTTGTTGTGGGGGTGCGTCCTTCATTGCCTATTGAGGGTGTTGGCGTGATCCTTGGAAATAACTTGGTGGGGAGCGTGTGGCCTATCGTGTTTCCATCTTTAGCGGTTTCTACTAAGCCTTCAATTGTAGGGATTCCTGATGAGAGTGAGCAGAATTTCCCAGAGGTGTTTTCTCGCGTGTGCAGTGACCGTTCTATGATCCCTGATGACTTGGTCAGGAACTGGCTAACGAGAATACCATAAAGAAGTCTGTTACTGTTTTCCCTGTTATCCCGTTATCCGTATCCCGCTCCGATTTAATCGAGGCGCAACGGGCTGACCCTACATTAGAAGAGTTGCGGGACCAAATTGTGCCTGTAGAACAGTTGGGAGATGTCGCACAGGGCTATTTTCTCCAAGAGGAGGTCCTGATGAGGAAGTGGATGTCTCATGGTAGTTGTTTTCTGGGGAGGCGATTAGTCAGGTTGTGGTACCAGTTAGGCTCCGTGAGTTGGTGCTGACAACTTCTCACAACGACGTTGCTGGGCATATGGGTGTGAGAAAAACCTACAATCGCATACGACATTTTTTTGGCCAAGATTAAAGAGGGATGTTTCTGATTTCATCAAAACTTGTCACACCTGTCAATTAACTGGTAAACCTAATCAAGCTATTAACCGGTACCACTGTTCCCTATTCCTGTACTCAGTAAACCTTTTTGAGTATTTGATTATTGACTGTGTTGGTCCTCTGCCTCGTTCTAGAAAGGGTAGTAATTATTTGTTGACTGTGATGTGTCAGACCACTAGGTTTCCTGTTGCCTACCCTCTCCGGTCTATCAACTAAGGCTGTGTTAAAAGCTTTGACTCAGTTTCTCTCACTGTTTGGAATCCCTAAGGTCATTCAAAGTGATCAAGGATCTAATTTCACCTCTAATCTCTTTGGACAGGTTCTCCAACAACTCCATATTAAACACAACTTGTCTAGCGCTTATCATGCCCAAAGTCAAGGAGCACTGGAACGTTTCCATCAAACACTTAAGTCTTTGTTGAGAGCTTATTGTACTGAGATGGATAAGGATTGGGAGGAGGGGTTGCCTTGGTTACTGTTAGCTGCTAGGGAGGTTTCACAGGAGAGCACGGGTTTTAGCCCAAATGACCTAGTGTTTGGACATCGGGTGCGTGGGCTTTTATCTGTTCTCCAGGATGACTGGAAGTCTCCCGAGCCTCCTCAGTCCCTGTTATCATATGTGGGTGATTTTCGGCGACGCTTGTATGCCGCTGGTGAAATGGCTGAAGAGGAGCTATCATCTTCACAGGACAGGATGAAGAGCATATATGATCGCCGAGCTGAGCCTCATCACTTTAGTCCAGGTGATCAGGTTCTGGCTCTGCTGCCAATTGTTGGTTCTCCTTTTCAAGCCAAGTTTCAAGGTTCATATACAGTGGTGCGCCAGTACACTGAGCAAAATTATCTAGTTGCCACTCCAGAACGGGAGGAAAGCACACCAACTGTGCCGTGTAAATTTGTTAAAAACCCTATTATGCACGTTCCTCTGAGACTGAACAGGAGTCTACAGAGGACGGTAAGGCTGTTCTTTTGGCTGATATTGTTTATTCCCCTGAGTTCTGGTCATGCTAGGTCTGTGCAGGAGCAGGAAGATGTTTCTGGTCCTGACGATTGCATACTGCAGGGTAGATTGAAAAATTCAGAGACACTGGAGATTGTAGATAGCCTTCTTACTCATCTACCTGTTGATGAGCGGAAAGAGAGGGTTGGTTTGATTCGGAGATTTCCAGGGTTGTTTTCGGATACACCTTCGTTTCCTCTTCCTCGGATGGAGGACTGCGTTGGTCAAGTCGGCGCAGCTACGTTTGTGAGCAAATTTGACCTGTTAAAGGGGTATTGGCAGGTGCCACTGATGAGTAGGGCACGTGAAATCTCTGCCTTTATTACACCTTTTGGTCTGTACTCGTATTCGGTTATGAGTTTCGGACTGCGTGAATGCGCCTGCCACTTTTCAGCGATTTATGAACAGGGTTGTCTCTGGTCTGGCCGGGTTGCGCTGTTTATCTGGACGATGTAGTGATATATGCAGATGCTTGGGAGGAGCATCTGTCCCGTATTCAGGCCTTGTTCGGACGTCTGGCTGCGGGTCGCCTCACGATGAATTTGGCTGAATGTGGAGTTTGCTCAGGCGACTGTTGTATACCTTGGAAAGGTGGTTGGGCAGGGGTGACGTGCGCCCTGTTCATGAATATTGATGTGACCGACCATTGTTTGATTTTTGTCATGTCCTATCTTTCCTGTTTGTCCCCTCCTAGTCTTGTGTTCTTCTTTCCTCTTAAAGGTTGCTTCCTGTGTAAAGGTTGCTGAGGTCTGGAGAGGAGGATGATGGGTGGGGCAAGTGGAGGTGTGAACATGTACAATTTGTCGGTTTGGGACGCAGGGGCTGGTACGTTGGTCCGGGGTCCTTGTTGGTCCCCGGTCTTATGGGGGGGTGTGACGACCCTCCCACTCTGTCTGCCGTATTCTCTCTTTGTTCTTGTTTCCTTGTTAGGATGCCGGTGGGCGGAGTTGGGAGGGTCAGTCACTACATGGGAAACACCTGGGCCGGGTGTGTCCCAGGATAAATGGACCTCTTCCACATTCATTAGGAGACTCTCTCCAGGCAGATACTTTGATTTTGGTTGTGATATTTTTGTGGCCTTTTTGGGTTGTTTGCTTTGGCACTTATCAACACTTTTCTATATTACATTTATGCAAGCAAACACTCACTTACACTACTGATTACTGATTACACACCCCATTGTTATTTCAGTTAGTTACTTTAATTAATAAATATATACTTTGAGTACTCCTTGTCTCCACGTGTCTCCCTTTTGTTACGAACTTGAGCCGGTTCGTGACACCCTAATATAACTGTCATGACATCCTTCACCACCGGGGAGCAGTAGAGATGCCATCTAACTGCAGCCATAGAACCCTCCCTAATATAACTGTCATGACATCCTTCACCACCGGGGAGCAGTAGAGATGCATCTAACTGCAGCCATAGAACCCCTCCCTAATATAACTGTCATGACATCCTTCACCACCGGGAGCTAGTAGAGATGCCATCTAACTGCAGCCATAGAACCCTCCCTAATATAACTGTCATGACATCCTTCACCACCGGGGAGCAGTAGAGATGCCATCTAACTGCAGCCATAGAACCCTCCCTAGTATAACTGTCATGACATCCTTCACCACCGGGGAGCAGTAGAGATGCCATCTTATGACAGTCATAGAACACTCCTAATATAACTGTCATGACATCCTTCACCACCGGGGGAGCAGTAGAGATTCCATCTTATGACAGTCATTGAACACTCCCTAATATAACTGTCATGACATCCTTCACCACCGGGAGCAGTAGAGATGCCATCTAACTGCAGCCATAGAACCCTCCCTAATATAACTGTCATGACATCCTTCACCACCGGGGAGCAGTAGAGATGCCATCTAACTGCAGCCATAGAACCCTCCCTAATATAACTGTCATGACATCCTTCACCACCGGGGAGCAGTAGAGATGCCATCTAACTGCAGCCATAGAACCCTCCCTAATATAACTGTCATGACATCCTTCACCACCGGGGGAGCAGTAGAGATGCCATCTAACTGCAGCCATAGAACCCTCCCTAGTATAACTGTCATGACATCCTTCACCACCGGGGAGCAGTAGAGATGCCATCTTATGACAGTCATAGAACACTCCCTAATATAACTGTCATGACATCCTTCACCACCGGGGGAGCAGTAGAGATTCCATCTTATGACAGTCATTGAACACTCCCTAATATAACTGTCATGACATCCTTCACCACCGGGGAGCAGTAGAGATGCCATCTAACTGCAGCCATAGAACCCTCCCTAATATAACTGTCATGACATCCTTCACCACCGGGAGCAGTAGAGATGCCATCTAACTGCAGCCCTAGAACCCTCCCTAGTATAACTGTCATGACATCCTTCACCACCGGGGAGCAGTAGAGATGCCATCTAACTGCAGTCAGTAGAACCCTCCCTAGTATGAGTCCAACCCTAACACACAGCCCTGTGGAGGCTTCCACTGTGACACGTCCTGAGAACAACGTCCAGCAACAGAAACACATTCCAAGCCACTGAATGATGGAAGGAAGCTTCAGGAAGCATGAACAATAAACTGAAACAGCAAAGAAATCTGTCTCTGGTGAGACAACACACACACACGCACTAACATACACACACGCACACACACACAAACGCACACACACGCACTAACATACACACACACACACGCACTAACATACACACACACACACACACACAAACGCACACACACGCAAACGCACAAACACACACAGGCACACACACACACACACGCACTAACATACACACACGCACACACACACACACACACACGCACTAACATACACACACGCACACACACGCACACACACACACGCACTAACATACACACACGCACGCACACACACACACACACACACACACTAACATACACACACGCACACACACGCAACGCACACACACGCAAACGCACAAACACACACAGGCACACACACACTCACGCACGAACACACACAAAAACACACACACAGACCTCACCTTCCCATCTGCCTCTGCCTTACGATCAAAGGGAGCGCTGCTCATGAGGAGGACAACCAGATGGACTCTTAGCTGCAGCTAAAAGAAACACAGACAGTCAGTCAGACAGTCAGTCAGTTATAAAGTCAGTCAGATAGTCAGACAGTTAGACAGTCAGTCAGAAAGTCAAAGTCAGTCAGATAGTCAGTCAGATAGTCAGTCAGTTAGAAAATCAGTCAGAAAGTCCAAAGTCAGTCAGATAGTCAGTCAGATAGTCAGTCAGTTAGAAAGTCAGAAAGACAGTCAGATAGTCAGTCAGATAGTCAGTCAGTTAGAAAATCAGTCAGACAGTCAGTAAGTCAGATAGTCAGTCGGTTAGAAAATCAGTTAGACAGTCAGTAAGTCAGTTAGACGGTCAGTTAGAAAGTCAGTCAGACAGTCAGTAAGTCAGATAGTCGGTCAGTTGAAAGTCAGTCAGTCAGTCAGTTAGAAATTCAGTCAGTCAGACAGTCAGTCAGAAAGTCAGTCAGTCAGAAAGTCAGTCAGTCAGTCAGACAGTCAGTCAAAAAGTCAGTCAGATAGTCAGTCAGTTAGAAAGTCAGTCAGTCAGTTAGATAGTCAGTCAGAAAGTCAGTCGGTCAGAAAGTCAGTCAGTCAGTCAGTCAGTCAGAAAGTCAGTCAGTCAGTCAGACAGTCAGTCAGTCAGAAAGTCAGTCAAATAGTCAGTCAGTTAGAAAGTCAGTCAGTTAGAAAGTCAGTCAGATAGTCAGTCAGATAGTCAGTCAGTTAGAAAGTCAGTCAGTCAGTCAGACAGTCAGTCAGAAAGTCAGTCAGTCAGTCAGATAGTCAGTCAGTCAGTCAGATAGTCAGTCAGAAAGTCAGTCAGAAAGTCAGTCGTCAGACAGTCGGTCAGAAAGTCAGTCAGATAGTCAGTCAGTTAGAAAGTCAGTCAGATAGTCAGTCAATTAGAAAGTCAGTCAGTCAGACAGTCAGTCAAAAAGTCGGTCAGATATTCAGTCAGTTAGAAAGTCAGTCAGATGGTCGAGTCAGTTAGAAAGTCAGTCAGTCAGTTAGATAGTCAGTCAGAAAGTCAGTCAGTCAGAAAGTCAGACAGTCAGTCAGACAGTCAGTCAGAAAGTCAGTCAGTCAGTCAGACAGTCAGTCAGACAGTCAGTCAAAGGTCAGTCAAATAGTAAGTCAGTTAGAAAGTCAGTCAGATAGTCAGACAGTTAGACAGTCAGTTGGAAAGTCATCAGTCAGAAAGTCAGTCAAATAGTCAGTCAGTTAGAAAGTCAGTCAGATAGTCAGTCAGTTAGAAAGTCAGTCAGATAGTCAGTCAATAAGAAAGTCTGTCGTCAGACAGTCAGTCAAAAAGTCAGTTAGATAGTCAGTCAGTTAAGAAAGTCAGTCAGATAGTCAGTCAGTTAGAAAGTCAGTCAGTCAGTTAGATAGTCAGTCAGAAAGTCAGTCAGTCAGAAAGTCAGTCAGATAGTCAGTCAGATAGTCAGTCAGTTAGAAAGTCAGTCAGTCAGTCAGTCAGACAGTCAGTCAGAAAGTCAGTCAGTCAGTCAGTCAGAAAGTCAGTCAGTCAGAAAGTCAGTCAGATAGTCAGTCAGTTAGAAAGTCAGTCAGATAGTCAGTCAGTTAGAAAGTCAGTCAGATAGTCAGTCAATTAGAAAGTCAGTCAGACAGTCAGTCAAAAAGTCAGTCAGATATTCAGACGGTTAGACAGTCAGTCAGAAAGTCAGAAAGTCAGTCCAGATAGTCAGACAGTTAGACAGTCAGTTAGAAAGTCAAAGTCGGGTCAGATAGTCAGTCAGATAGTCAGTCAGTTAGAAAGTCAGTCAGATAGTCAGTCAGTTAGAAAGTCAGTCAGTCAGTCAGACAGTCAGTCAGAAAGTCAGTCAGTCAGAAAGTCAGTCAGTCAGTCAGATAGTCTGTCAGATAGTCATATAGTCAGTCAGTTAGAAAGTCAGTCAGTCAGAAAGTCAGAAAGACAGTCAGATAGTCAGTCAGATAGAAAGTCAGTCAGACAGTCAGTCAGTCAGATAGTCAGTCAGTTAGAAAGTGAGTCAGAAAGTCAGAAAGACAGTCAGATAGTCAGTCAGTTAGAAAGTCAGTCAGACAGTCAGTCAGTCAGATAGTCAGTCCGTTAGAAAGTCAGTCAGTTAGAAAGTCTGTCAGTCAGACAGTTAGACAGTCAGTTAGAAAGTCAGAAAGTCAGTCAGAAAGTCAGTCAGTCAGAAAGTCAGAAAGACAGTCAGATAGTCAGTCAGATAGAAAGTCAGTCAGTCAGAAAGTCGGTCAAATAGTCAGTCAGTTAGAAAGTCAGTCAGATAGTCAGTCAGTTGGAAAGTCAGTCGGATAGTCAGACAGTTAGACAGTCAGTCAGAAAGTCAGAAAGTCAGTCAGATAGTCAGACATTTAGACAGTCAGTTAGAAAGTCAAAGTCGGTCAGATAGTCAGTCAGATAGTCAGTCAGTTAGAAAGTCAGTCAGATAGTCGGTCAGTTAGAAAGTCAGTCAGTCAGTCAGACAGTCAGTTAGAAAGTCAGTCAGTCAGAAAGTCAGTCAGTCAGTCAGATAGTCAGTCAGATAGTCAGATAGTCAGTCAGTTAGAAAGTCAGTCAGAAAGTCAGTCAGTCAGAAAGTCAGAAAGACAGTCAGATAGTCAGTCAGATAGAAAGTCAGTCAGATAGTCGGTCAGTTAGGAAAGTCAGTCAGAAAGTCAGAAAGACAGTCAGATAGTCAGTCAGTTAGAAAGTCAGTCAGAAAGTCAGTCAGTCGGATAGTCAGTCCATTAGGAAAGTCGGTCAGACAGTCAGTCAGTCAGATAGTCAGTCAGTTAGAAAGTCAGTCAGACAGTCAGTCAGTCAGATAGTCAGTCCGTTAGAAAGTCAGTCAGTTAGAAAGTCAGAAAGTCAGTCAGACAGTCAGCAGTCAGATAGTCGAGACAGTTAGACAGTCAGTTAGAAAGTCAAAGTCGGGTCAGATAGTCAGTCAGATAGTCAGTCAGTTAGAAAGTCAGTCAGATAGTCAGTCAGTTAGAAAGTCAGTCAGTCAGTCAGACAGTCAGTCAGAAAGTCAGTCAGTCAGAAAGTCAGTCAGTCAGTCAGATAGTCAGTCAGATAGTTAGACAGTCAGTTAGAAAGTCAAAGTCAGTCAGATAGTCAGTCAGTTAGAAAGTCAGTCAGTCAGTTAGATAGTCAGTCAGAAAGTCAGTCAGTCAGAAAGTCAGTCAGTCAGTCAGACAATGAGTCAGAAAGTCAGTCAGTCAGAAAGTCAGTCAGTCAGACAGTCAGTCAGTCAGTCAGTCAGATAGTCAGTCAGTTAGAAAGTCAGTCAGATAGTCAGTCAGTTAGAAAGTCAGTCAGTCATCTCAGACAGTCAGTCAGAAATTCAGTCAGATAGTCAGTCAGTTAGAAAGTCAGTCAGATAGTCAGTCAGTTAGAAAGTCAGTCAGTCAGTTAGATAGTCAGTCAGAAAGTCAGTCAGTCAGAAAGTCAGTCAGTCAGACAGTCAGTCAGAAAGTCAGTCAGTCAGAAAGTCAGTCAGATAGTCAGTCAGTTAGAAAGTCAGTCAGATAGTCAGTCAGTTAGAAAGTCAGTCAGATAGTCAGTCAGTTAGAAAGTCAGTCAGTCAGTCAGACAGTCAGTCAGAAAGTCAGTCAGATAGTCAGTCAGTTAGAAAGTCAGTCAGATAGTCAGTCAGTTAGAAAGTCAGTCAGTCAGTCAGACAGTCAGTCAGAAAGTCAGTCAGATAGTCAGTCAGTTAGAAAGTCAGTCAGATAGTCAGACAGTTAGAAAGTCAGTCAGTCAGTTAGATAGTCAGTCAGTCAGACAGTCAGTCAGTCAGAAAGTCAGTCAGTCAGAAAGTCAGTCAGATAGTCAGTCAGTTAGAAAGTCAGTCAGTCAGTTAGATAGTCAGTCAGTCAGTCAGTCAGACAGTCAGTCAGAAAGTCAGTCAGTCAGAAAGTCAGTCTGATAGTCAGTCAGTTAGAAAGTCGGTCAGTCAGTTAGAAAGTCAGTCAGTTAGAAAGTCAGTCAGTCAGTTAGATAGTCGGTCGAAAGTCAGTCGGTCAGAAAGTCAGTCAGTCAGTCAGGACAGTCGGTCAGAAAGTCAGTCAGTCGAAAGTCGGTCAGTCAGACAGTCAGTCAGTCAGTCCAGTCAGATAGTCGGTCAGTTAGAAAGTCAGTCAGTCAGTCAGATAGTCAGTCAGTTAGAAAGTCAGTCAGATAGTCAGTCAGTTAGAAAGTCAGTCAGTCAGTCAGATAGTCGGTCGGTTAGAAAGTCAGTCAGATAGTCAGTCAGTTAGAAAGTCAGTCAGTCGGTTAGATAGTCAGTCAGAAAGTCAGTCAGTCAGAAAGTCGGTCCGTCAGACAGTCAGTCCGAAAGTCGGTCAGTCAGAAAGTCAGTCAGATAGTCAGTCAGTTAGAAAGTCAGTCAGATAGTCAGTCAGTTAGAAAGTCAGTCAGATAGTCAGTCAGTTAGAAAGTCAGTCAGTCAGTCAGACAGTCAGTCAGAAAGTCAGTCAGATAGTCAGTCAGTTAGAAAGTCAGTCAGATAGTCAGTCAGTTAGAAAGTCAGTCAGTCAGTCAGACAGTCAGTCAGAAAGTCAGTCAGATAGTCAGTCAGTTAGAAAGTCAGTCGGATAGTCAGACAGTCAGAAAGTCAGTCAGTCAGTCAGACAGTCAGTCAGAAAGTCAGTCAGTCAGACAGTCAGAAAGTCAGTCAGTTAGTCAGACAGTCAGTCAGAAAGTCAGTCAGTCAGTCAGTTAGAAAGTCGGTCAGTCAGTTAGATAGTCAGTCAGAAAGTCAGCCAGTCAGAAAGTCAGCCAGTTAGAAAGTCAGTCAGATAGTCAGTCAGTTAGATAGTCAGTCAGAAAGTCAGCCAGTCAGAAAGTCAGTCAGTCGGTCAGACAGTCGGTCAGAAAGTCAGCCAGTCAGAAAGTCAGTCAGTCAGTCAGACAGTCAGTCAGAAAGTCAGCCAGTCAGAAAGTCAGTCAGTCAGACAGTCAGTCAGTCAGACAGTCAGTCAGAAAGTCAGTCAGTCAGAAAGTCAGTCAGATAGTCAGTCAGTTAGAAAGTCAGTCAGACAGACAGTCAGAAAGTCAGTCAGTTAGTCAGACAGTCAGTCAGAAAGTCAGTCAGTCAGTCAGTTAGAAAGTCGGTCAGTCAGTTAGATAGTCAGTCAGAAAGTCAGCCAGTCAGAAAGTCAGCCAGTTAGAAAGTCAGTCAGATAGTCAGTCAGTTAGATAGTCAGTCAGAAAGTCAGCCAGTCAGAAAGTCAGTCAGTCAGTCAGACAGTCAGTCAGAAAGTCAGCCAGTCAGAAAGTCAGTCAGTCAGTCAGACAGTCAGTCAGAAAGTCAGCCAGTCAGAAAGTCAGTCAGTCAGTCAGACAGTCAGTCAGTCAGACAGTCGGTCCGAAAGTCAGTCGGTCAGAAAGTCAGTCAGATAGTCAGTCAGTTAGAAAGTCAGTCAGATAGTCAGTCAGTTAGAAAGTCGGTCGGTCAGTTAGATAGTCAGTCAGTCAGTCAGACAGTCAGTCAGTCAGAAAGTCAGTCAGTCAGAAAGTCAGTCAGATAGTCAGTCAGTTAGAAAGTCGGTCAGATAGTCAGTCAGTTAGAAAGTCAGTCAGTCAGTCAGACAGTCAGTCAGAAAGTCAGTCAGATAGTCAGTCAGAAAGTCAGTCAGATAGTCAGACAGTCAGAAAGTCAGTCAGTCAGTCAGACAGTCAGTCAGAAAGTCAGTCAGTCAGACAGTCAGAAAGTCAGTCAGTTAGTCAGACAGTCAGTCAGAAAGTCAGTCAGTCAGTCAGTTAGAAAGTCGGTCAGTCAGTTAGATAGTCAGTCAGAAAGTCAGCCAGTCAGAAAGTCAGCCAGTTAGAAAGTCAGTCAGATAGTCAGTCAGTTAGATAGTCAGTCAGAAAGTCAGCCAGTCAGAAAGTCAGTCAGTCAGTCAGACAGTCAGTCAGAAAGTCAGCCAGTCAGAAAGTCAGTCAGTCAGTCAGACAGTCAGTCAGAAAGTCAGCCAGTCAGAAAGTCAGTCAGTCAGTCAGACAGTCAGTCAGTCAGACAGTTAGTCAGAAAGTCAGTCAGTCAGAAAGTCAGTCAGATAGTCAGTCAGTTAGAAAGTCAGTCAGATAGTCAGTCAGTTAGAAAGTCAGTCAGTCAGTTAGATAGTCAGTCAGTCAGTCAGACAGTCAGTCAGTCAGAAAGTCAGTCAGTCAGAAAGTCAGTCAGATAGTCAGTCAGTTAGAAAGTCAGTCAGTCAGTTAGATAGTCAGTCAGTCAGTCAGTCAGACAGTCAGTCAGAAAGTCAGTCAGTCAGAAAGTCAGTCTGATAGTCAGTCAGTTAGAAAGTCTGTCAGTCAGTTAGAAAGTCAGTCAGATAGTCAGTCAGTTAGAAAGTCAGTCAGTCAGTTAGATAGTCAGTCAGAAAGTCGGTCGGTCAGAAAGTCAGTCAGTCAGTCAGACAGTCAGTCAGAAAGTCAGTCAGTCAGAAAGTCAGTCAGTCAGACAGTCAGTCAGACAGTCAGTCAGTCAGATAGTCAGTCAGTTAGAAAGTCAGTCAGATAGTCAGTCAGTTAGAAAGTCAGTCAGTCATCTCAGACAGTCAGTCAGAAATTCAGTCAGATAGTCAGTCGGTTAGAAAGTCAGTCAGATAGTCAGTCAGTTAGAAAGTCAGTCAGTCAGTTAGATAGTCAGTCAGAAAGTCAGTCAGTCAGAAAGTCAGTCAGTCAGACAGTCAGTCAGAAAGTCAGTCAGTCAGAAAGTCAGTCAGATAGTCAGTCAGTTAGAAAGTCAGTCAGATAGTCAGTCAGTTAGAAAGTCAGTCAGATAGTCAGTCAGTTAGAAAGTCAGTCAGTCAGTCAGACAGTCAGTCAGAAAGTCAGTCAGATAGTCAGTCAGTTAGAAAGTCAGTCAGATAGTCAGTCAGTTAGAAAGTCGGTCAGTCAGTTAGATAGTCAGTCAGAAAGTCAGTCAGTCAGAAAGTCAGTCAGTCAGTCAGACAGTCAGCCAGAAAGTCAGTCAGTCAGAAAGTCAGTCAGATAGTCAGTCAGTTAGAAAGTCAGTCAGTCAGTTAGATAGTCATTCCAGTCAGTCAGACAGTCAGTCAGAAAGTCAGTCAGTCAGAAAGTCAGTCAGATAGTCAGTCAGTTAGATAGTCAGTCAGTCAGTTAGATAGTCAGTTAGATAGTCAGTTAGATAGTCAGTCCGTCAGAAAAACAGTCAGTCAGTCAGTCAGTTAGACAGTCAGTTACTGTTAATAATATTATTATTGTTGTTGTTATTATAATAATGATATTATTCTGGTTACCTTCTGCTACCGCCTGCTCCACAGACCTGGACTGCTCCAACAGATGTTCCTTTGCCTTTATTGACTGGGACATCACCGTGGCTAGGAGCTAAACACACACACCACACACACCACACACACACACACACCACACACCACACACACACACACCACACACACACACACACCACACACAAACAAACACACACACACACAAACAAACACACACACACACCACTCACAAACAAACACACACACACACCACCCACAAACAAACACACACACACAAACAAACACACACAAACACCACACACAAACAAACACACACACACACCACACACAAACAAACACACCACACACAAACAAACACACACACACACCACACACACACCACACACACACAAACACACCACACACGGACACACACACCACACATGCACAAGAGAAAGGCTTAGTCAATCTGTGAATCAGAGTTGAAGAACAAGTTAGCACACACACAAACACACTTGAAACACACACACACTCCTGAAACACACACACAAACACACACACACACACACACACTCCTGAAACACAGACACACACTCCTAAAAACACACACACACACACTCCTGAAACACACACACACACTCCTAAAACACACACACACAAACACACACACACACAAACACACACACACAAACACACACACACACTCCTGAAACACACACACACACTCCTAAAACACACACACACAAACACACACACACACACAAACACACACACACAAACACACACACACACTCCTGAAACACACACACACACACTCCTGAAACACACACACACACTCCTAAAACACACACACACAAACACACACACACACACAAACACACACACACAAACACACACACACACTCCTGAAACACACACACACACACACTCCTGAAACACACACACACACTCCTAAAACACACACACACAAACACACACACACACACTCCTGTAACACACACACACACAAACACACACACACAAACACACACACACACTCCTGAAACACACACACACACACACAAGAGACAGACTTAGTTAATCTGTGAATCATTTCACCAAGTGACACACACACACTAACAGCCATCCCCCACCTTGACTCCCTCCGCCTGTGCATGCAGCCCGGGAACGTTGAGGCCGTGTGTGTTCAGACTGCTAGGTGGCGTGTTAGTAGCGTGTGCCGCGGCCGGCGGAGGAGGAGGAGGCGTATTCAGGGCGTGTTGGGTATTTCCAGAACTCTGGACGCTGCCGAGGGAACGAACACTACCCAGGCTACCCACGCTGCTGCTACGGTCACCACCTGCACACACAGGTACACACAGGTACACACAGTTTTAGATAGAATGGGGTGTTCCTCAGGGTTCTATTCTAGGAATAGATAGATAGAATGTGGTGTTCCTCAGGGTTCTATTCTAGGAATAGATAGATAGAATGTGGTGTTCCTCAGGGGTTCTATTCTAGGAATAGATAGATAGAATGTGGTGTTCCTCAGGGTTCTATTCTAGGAATAGATAGATAGAATGTGGTGTTCCTCAGGGTTCTATTCTAGGAATAGATAGATAGAATGTGGTGTTACTCGAGGGTTCTATTCTAGGAATAGATAGATAGAATGTGGTGTTCCTCAGGGTTCTATTCTAGGAATAGATAGATAGAATGTGGTGTTCCTCGGGGTTCTATTCTAGGAATAGATAGATAGAATGTGGTGTTCCTCAGGGATCTATTCTAAGAATAGATAGATAGAATGTGGTGTTCCTCAGGGTTCTATTCTAGGAATAGATAGATAGAATGTGGTGTTCCTCAGGGTTCTATTCTAAGACCTCTGTTATTTCTGATTGTTATGATGAAATGATCAACATCAATATAATATATTACGCACAGAGGCACAGACATACAGCGCCTTCAGAAAGTATTCACACCCTTTGACTTTTTCCACATTTTGATTTGTTACAGCCTGAATTTAAACTGGATAAAATAAAAAATAAAGGTCACTGGCCTACGCACAATACCCCATAATGTCAAAGTGGAATGATGTTATTCCAAATGTTTGACTAATTCATTCAAAATGAAAAGCTGAAATGTCTTGAGTCAATAAGTATTCAACCCCTTTGTTATGGCAAGCCTAAATAAGTTCTGGAGTAAAAATGTGCTTTACAAGTCACATAATAAGTTGCATGAACTCCCTCTGTGTGCAATAATAGTGTTTAACATGGCTACCTCATCTCTGTACCCCACACATACAGTTATCTGTAAGGTCCCTCGGTCGAGCAGTGAATTTCAAACACAGATTCAACCACAAAGACCAGGCTGGTTTTCCAACGCCTCACGAAGGGCTCCTATTGGTAGATGGGTAAAGAAATAAAAAAAGCAGACATTGAATATTCATTTGAGCATGGTGAAGTTATTAATTACACTTTGGATGGTGTATCAATACACCCAGTCACTACAAAGATACAGGCGTCCTTCCTAACTCAGTTGCCAGAGAGGAAGGAAACTGCTCAGGTATTTCACCATGAGGCCAATGGTGACTTTAAAACAGTTACAGAGTTTAATGGCTGTAATAGGAGAACTGAGGATGGATCAACAACATTGTAGTTACTCCACAATACTAACAGAATTGACAGAGTGAAAAGAAGGAAGCATGTACAGAATAAAAATATTCCTAGTTTGCAACTAGGCACTAAAGTAATACTGTAAAAAAATGTGGCAAAGCAATTTACTTTTTGTCCTGAATACAAAGTGTTATGTTTGGGGCAAATCCAATACAACACATTCCTGAGTACCACTCTCCATATTTTCAAGAATAGTGGTGGCTGCATCATGTTATGGGTATGCTTGTAATCGTTAAGGAGTCGGGAGTTTTTCAGGATAAAAAATTAATGGAATGTAGCTAAGCACAGGAAAAATCCTAGAGGAAAACATGGTTCAGTCTGCTTTCCACCAGACACTGGGAGATGAATTCACCTTTCAGCCGGACAATAACCTAAAACACAAGGCCAAATCTACACTGGAGTTGCTCACCAAGAAGACAGTGAATGTTCCTGAGTGGCCTAGTTACAGTTTTGACTTAAATCTGCTTGAAAATATACAGCAAGACTTGGAAATGGCTGTCTAGCAATGATCAACAACCAACTTGACAGAGCTTGAAGAATTTTGAACAGAATAATGGGCAAATATTGTCCAATCCAGGTGTTCAAAGCTCTTAGAGACTTACCCAGAGAGACTCACGGCTGTAATCGCTGCCAAAGGTGATTCTAACATGTATTGAATAAGGGGTGTGAATACTTATATAAATAAGATATTTCTGTATTTCATGTTCAATACATTTGCTAACATTTCTAAAAAATTTTTTTTTTTGTCATTATGGAGTATTGTGTGTAGATGTGTGAGAAAAAAACCTATTTCATCTATTCTGAATTCAGGATGTAACAACAGAAATGTATAATAAGTCAAGGGGTATGAACACTTTCTGCAGGCAGTGTATTCCATAATGCATCTGTACAACAGCACACACACACGCACACACACACCAATACACACACCAATACACGCACACACACACACCAATACACACACAAATACACACACACACCAATACACACACACCAACACACACCCAATACACACACACCAATACACACACAAATACACACACACAAATACACACACACACCAATACACACACAAAAATACACACCAAACACACACCAATACACACACCAATACACACACCAATACACACACCAACACACACACCAAACACACACCAAACACACACCAATACACACACCAATACACACACCAACACAACGACACACACACACCAAACACACACCAAACACACACCAACACACACACACACACACACCAAACACACACCAATACACACACACCAATACACACACCAATACACACACCAACACACACCAACACACACCAACACACACACCAATATACACACCAATACACACACCAACACAACGACACACAACAACACACCAAACACACACCAAACACACACCAACACCAACACACACACAAACACACCAATACACACACCAATACACACACCAACACACACACACAAACACACCAATACACACACCAATACACACACCAATACACACACCAACACACACCAAACACACACCAAACACACACCAACACACACCAATACACACACCAAACACACACAACACACACCAATACACACCAATACACACACCAACACACACACCAAACACACACCAAACACACACCAACACACACACCAATACACACACCAAACACACACCAAACACACCAAACACACACCAATACACACACCAATACACACACCAATACACACACCAACACACACACCAACACACACCAATACACACACCAACACACACACTGTAATGACGCTCCAGGAGAGTGAGGATCCATTTGCAGTTTTATTACAAGCTTGGTCGTACAAACAGGGTCAATCGCCAGCAGACACAACAGTAGGGATAAGGCAACTCGTAATCCAGGTACAGGCATAAGGTCAGTGCAGGCAGCAAGCTACAACAATCAGTCCAGTAAAGAATATAGTCCAAGGCAGACAGCAAACAATCAAGGAGGAAAAACAGTCCAGAGTAAATCCACGGGTAGACAGACACAGGCGAAACGCATAGCAATGATCACCAGGGCTAACAAGACTTCGCAAAGAGAGAGAGTTAGAGAGCACCTAAATAGTCTACTGATGGGAGTCAGGTGCAACGGTAATCAGAGCCAGGTATGTGGGAAATGAAGTTCAGGGGTTTAATACTCAGGAGAGGGTTCCCTCTGGTGGTGAGCAGGAGGAACAGCGAGAGCCTCGTTTGTGACACACACACACACACCAACACACACACCAAACACACACCAACACACACACCAATACACACACCAATACACACACCAAACACACACCAAACACACACCAAACACACACCAACACACGCACACACACACCAACACACACACCAATACACCCTCGTACCTGCGAAGGGCTTCGAGCACCCAGACGTCTCGCTGGCGCCGCCCTGCTGGCCTAAGGTGGGAGAGCCGTGGGGACTGGCCTCAGAGCTCCGAGGAACCTGACATACACACACACACACACACACAAAAACACACAGACACACACATACATACACACACACACACAAAAACACACAGACACACACACACAAAAACACACAGACACACACATACACACATACATATGCACACACACACATAAAAACACAAAAACACACAGACACACACATACACACATACATATGCACACACACACACACAAACACAAAAACACACATACACACCTTTATTACCACTTTACCCTGCTGACACTCACTGGGGCTGGACACACCTACACACACCAACAAACAAACCCCACCTTACCCCACCTACACACCAACATACAACCCCACCTTACCCCACCTACACACCAACATACAACCCCACCTTACCTCACCTACACACCAACATACAACCCTACCTTACCCCACCTACACACCAACATACAACCCCACCTTACCCCACCTACCCACCAACATACAACCCTACCTTACCCCACCTACACACCAACATACAACCCTACCTTACCCCACCTACACACACCAACATACAACCCTACCTTACCCTACCTACACACCAACATACAACCCTACCTTACCCCACCTACACACCAACATACAACCCTACCTTACCCTACCTACACACCAACATACAACCCCACCTTACCCCACCTACACACCAACATACAACCCCACCTTACCCCACCTACACACCAACATACAACCCCACCTTACCTCACCTACACACCAACATACAACCCTACCTTACCCCACCTACACACCAACATACAACCCCACCTTACCCCACCTACACACCAACATACAACCCCACCTTACCCCACCTACACACCAACATACAACCCCACCTTACCCCACCTACACACCAACATACAACCCCACCTTACCCCACCTACACACCAACATACAACCCCACCTTACCCCACCTACACACCAACATACAACCCCCACCTTACCCCACCTACACACACCAACATACAACCCTACCTTACCCCACCTACACACCAACATACAACCCCACCTTACCCCACCTACACACCAACATACAACCCCACCTTACCCCACCTACACACCAACATACAACCCCACCTTACCTCACCTACACACCAACATACAACCCTACCTTACCCCACCTACACACCAACATACAACCCTACCTTACCCCACCTACACACCAACATACAACCCTACCTTACCCTACCTACACACCAACATACAACCCCACCTTACCCCCACCTACACACCAACATACAACCCTACCTTACCCCACCTACACACCAACATACAACCCTACCTTACCCTACCTACACACCAACATACAACCCTACCTTACCCCACCTACACACCAACATACAATCCCACCTTACCCCACCTACACACCAACATACAACCCTACCTTACCCCACCTACACACCAACATACAACCCCACCTTACCCCACCTACACACCAACATACAACCCTACCTTACCCCACCTACACACCAACATACAACCCCACCTTACCCCACCTACACACCAACATACAACCCTACCTTACCCCACCTACACACCAACATACAACCCTACCTTACCCCACCTACACACCAACATACAACCCTACCTTACCCCACCTACACACCAACATACAACCCTACCTTACCCCACCTACACACCAACATACAACCCTACCTTACCCCACCTACACACCAACATACAACCCTACCTTACCCCACCTCACACCAACATACAACCCTACCTTACCCCCACCTACACACACCAACATACAGTGGGGAAAAAAGTATTTAGTCAGCCACCAATTGTGCAAGTTCTCCAACTTAAAAAAGATGAGAGAGGCCTGTAATTTTCATCATAGGTACACGTCAACTATGACAGACAAAATGAGAAGAAAAAATCCAGAAAATCACATTGTAGGATTTTTAATGAATTTATTTGCAAATTATGGTGGAAAATAAGTATTTGGTCAATAACAAAAGTTTTTCAATAGTTTGTTATATACCCTTTGTTGGCAATGACACAGGTCAAATGTTTTCTGTAAGTCTTCACAAGGTTTTCACACACTGTTGCTGGTATTTTGGCCCATTCCTCCATGCAGATCTCCTCTATAGTAGTGATGTTTTGGAGCTGTCGCTGGGCAACACGGACATTCAACTCCCTCCAAAGATTTTCTATGGGGTTGAGATCTGGAGACTGGCCAGGCCACTCCAGGACCTTGAAATGCTTCTTCGAAGCCACTCCTTCGTTGCCCGGGCGGTGTGTTTGGGATCATTGTCATGCTGAAAGACCCAGCCACGTTTCATCTTCAATGCCCTTGCTGATGGAAGGAGGTTTTCACTCAAAATCTCACGATACATGGCCCCATTCATTCTTTCCTTTACACGGATCAGTTGTCCTGGTCCATTTGCAGAAAAACAGCCCCCAAAGCATGATGTTTCCACCCCCCATGCTTCACAGTAGTTATGGTGTTCTTTGGATGCAGCTCAGCATTCTTTGTCCTCCAAACACGACGAGTTGTGTTTTTACCAAAAAGTTATATTTTGGTTTCATCTGACCATATGACATTCTCCCAATCCTCTTCTGGATCATCCAAATGCACTCTAGCAAACTTCAGACGGGCCTGGACATATACTGGCTTAAGCAGGGGGACACGTCTCGCACTGCAGGATTTGAGTCCCTGGCGGCGCAGTGTGTTACTGATGGTAGGCTTTGTTACTTTGGTCCCAGCTCTCTGCAGGTCATTCACTAGGTCCCCCGTGTGGTTCTGGGATTTTTGCTCACCGTTCTTGTGATCATTTTGACCCCACGGGGTGAGATCTTGCGTGGAGCCCCAGATCGAGGGAGATTATCAGTGGTCTTGTATGTCTTCCATTTCCCTAATAATTGCTCCCACAGTTGATTTCTTCAAACCAAGCTGCTTACCTATTGCAGATTCAGTCTTCCCAGCCTGGTGCAGGTCTACAATTTTGTTTCTGGTGTCCTTTGACAGCTCTTTGGTCTTGGCCATAGTGGAGTTTGGATTGTGACTGTTTGAGGTTGTGGACAGGTGTCTTTAATACTGATAACAAGTTCAAACAGGTGCCATTAATACAGGTGACGTAGTGGAGGACAGAGGAGCCTCTTAAAGAAGAAGTTACAGGTCTGTGAGAGCCAGAAATCTTGCTTGTTTGTAGGTGACCAAATACTTATTTTCCACCATAATTTGCAAATAAATTCATTAAAAATCCTACAATGTGATTTTCTGGATATTTTTTCTTAATTTGTCTGACATAGTTGACGTGTACCTATGATGAAAATTACAGGCCTCTCTCATCTTTTTAAGTGGGAGAACTTGCACAATTGGTGGCTGACTAAATACTTTTTTTCCCCACTGTACAACCCTACCTTACCCCACCTACACACCAACATACAACCCTACCTTACCCCACCTACACACCAACATACAACCCTACCTTACCCCACCTACACACCAACATACAACCCTACCTTACCCCACCTACACACCAACATACAACCCTACCTTACCCCACCTACACACCAACATACAACCCTTACCTTACCCCCCACCTACACACCAACATACAACCCTACCTTACCCCACCTACACACCAACATACAACCCTACCTTACCCCACCTACACACCAACATACAACCCTACCTTACCCCACCTACACACCAACATACAACCCTACCTTACCCCACCTACACACCAACATACAACCCCACCTTACCCCACCTACCCACCAACATACAACCCTACCTTACCCCACCTACACACCAACATACAACCCTACCTTACCCCACCTACACACCAACATACAACCCTACCTTACCCCACCTACACACCAACATACAACCCTACCTTACCCCACCTACACACCAACATACAACCCTACCTTACCCCACCTACACACCAACATACAACCCCACCTACACACCAACATACAACCCTACCTTACCCCACCTACACACCAACATACAACCCCACCTTACCCCACCTACACACCAACATACAACCCTACCTTACCTCACCTACCCACCAACATACAACCCTACCTTACCCCACCTACACACCAACATACAACCCCTACCTTACCCCACCTACACACCAACATACAACCCCACCTTACCCCACCTACACACCAACATACAACCCTACCTTACCCCACCTACACACCAACATACAACCCTACCTTACCCCACCTACACACACCAACATACAACCCTACCTTACCCCACCTACACACCAACATACAACCCTACCTTACCCCACCTACACACCAACATACAACCCTACCTTACCCCACCTACACACCAACATACAACCCTACCTTACCCCACCTACACACCAACATACAACCTACCTTACCCCACCTACACACCAACATACAACCCCATACCCTACCTACACACCAACATACAACCCTACCTTACCCCACCTACACACCAACATACAACCCTACCTTACCCCACCTACACACCAACATACAACCCTACCTTACCCCACCTACACACCAACATACAACCCTACCTTACCCTACCTACACACACCAACATACAACCCCACCTTACCCCACCTACACACCAACATACAACCCTACCTTACCCCACCTACACACCAACATACAACCCTACCTTACCCCACCTACACACCAACATACAACCCTACCTTACCCACCTACACACCAACATACAACCCTACCTTACCCTACCTACACACCAACATACAACCCTACCTTACCCCACCTACACACCAACATACAACCCTACCTTACCCCACCTACACACCAACATACAACCCCACCTTACCCCACCTACACACCAACATACAACCCTACCTTACCCCACCTACACACCAACATACAACCCCACCTTACCCCACCTACACACCAACATACAACCCTACCTTACCCCACCTACACACCAACATACAACCCTACCTTACCCCACCTACACACCAACATACAACCCCACCTTACCTCACCTACACACCAACATACAACCCTACCTTACCCCACCTACACACCAACATACAACCCCACCTTACCCCACCTACACACCAACATACAACCCCACCTTACCCCACCTACACACCAACATACAACCCTACCTTACCCCACCTACACACCAACATACAACCCCACCTTACCCCCACCTACACACCAACATACAACCCTACCTTACCCCACCTACACACCAACATACAACCCCACCTTACCCCACCTACACACCAACATACAACCCTACCTTACCCCACCTACACACCAACATACAACCCCACCTTACCTCACCTACACACCAACATACAACCCCACCTTACCCCACCTACACACCAACATACAACCCTACCTTACCCCACCTACACACCAACATACAACCCTTACCTTACCCCACCTACACACCAACATACAACCCCACCTTACCCCACCTACACACCAACATACAACCCCACCTTACCCCACCTACACACCAACATACAACCCCACCTTACCCCACCTACACACCAACATACAACCCTTACCTTACCCCACCTACACACCAACATACAACCCTACCTTACCTCACCTACCCACCAACATACAACCCCACCTTACCCCACCTACACACCAACATACAACCCTACCTTACCCCACCTACACACCAACATACAACCCCACCTTACCCCACCTACACACCAACATACAACCCTACCTTACCCCACCTACACACCTCCACACAACCCTACCTTACCCCACCTACACACCAACATACAACCCCACCTTACCCCACCTACACACCAACATACAACCCTACCTTACCCCACCTACACACCAACATACAACCCTACCTTACCCCACCTACACACACCAACATACAACCCTACCTTACCCTACCTACACACCAACATACAACCCCACCTTACCCCACCTACACACCAAACCTAAGTCCTTCCATTCAGTACGTGTTGTGATACATAGAAATAGGACAAGATAGATTGGCAGACAGAGATGGAGTGGAGACAGCACAGGCCATGCATACCCAATCTATAATCTGTAGACTAGAACTAATACTAAAACCACCACAAGCACTACTATTACATACTACTACATTATGACTATTAACAATACTACAAATAATACTAATACTATACTACTACTACTACATCTATAACTAGTATTAGTACTAAAACAACAACAACAGAATGGTCAACACTAACTATGCTACTAACTTAATGGTAGTAATACAACCACCATTATGACTATTAACAATACTACAAATAATACTAATAATACTACTACTAGCACTAACCACAGTGATGGGAATACCACAGTAATACTATAGTAATATGATGTATCGATCAGAGCATTCATATGTTTGAAAATAGTATTGACTATATGATTTATTACAAGCTATGAGTTTTAGCTGGATACCTGGCAGGCTTGGCTGCTCCAGACTCGTAGAAAGAGGAGGAGAGGGGAGAGGAGGAGGACTAGAGAAAGGAGAAGTGGAGAGGTGAGGAGGGGAGAGGAGGAGCGGGGGATAGCCAAAGGAGGAGAAGAGAGGCGTGGTTTGGGTGAGAGGAGGATGAGGAGGATGAGGAGGAAGAGTCAGAGGGAGCATGTGGGAGCGATGGCCGGTCGCTGTGGTAACGAGGCAGGGGGAGGGACAGGGGGCGTGTCTACGAAGAAGGAGGGTGTGGCTCTGCTGGGAGGGGGAGGGGTCTAAATACAAACCAGGAAGAGGGAGGGGAAAACAACAACAAACCCAAAACACAACGACAATCAGTCAAATAAAACTCAAAATAGAAATAGAAATTCAAAATATATAAAACAATAATAATAGGTTAACCCTCCTGTTGTCCTGGGGTCATTCTGACCCCAAATTAAATCTTTTGCCGACAAAATATGTTTTTTATTCATCAATTGGTCTGAAAATAACGGTAGTTGTTTAATACTATGCTCTTTATGATTCAAACAAATTTGAAGTAATTTGATTGAATTATGGGTGTTTTACTAAATGTAATAACTTCTGTTGTCCTCTGGGGTCAAAAAAGACCCCGCAGCACAAAGTTTACATACTGCTTGGCAAAACATCTTTGATCATGTTTCTTTGATGTGTGGGGTCAAGCAATGGTTATGACAACAACAACAACAACAAAAAAGTATTTTCTCACAGGTGTTTGGGCATTTCACATTTTAGTCTGAGAGAGACAGGCAGCACAATGAGGAGGCAGAAGTTTTATAATGCACAGGAGGCTTGCAAGATAATTTTGAAATAAAAGAAAATAATGACCAGGAGGACAATGCTGCACATAATGAGATGAATCAACTGATGAAGAGGGTTCAGGGTCAGAAGAGGAGGAACATAATGATGAGGTGATAGATCCAACATACAGACAGCATGCTACTTCTTCCTCCGAAGATTCCCCATCTCCTGCTGCAGAAATGGAAGATGATTATGAATATAAGGAAATGGATGAGCGTGATGATGACGTAGAATCTGAAGCTGGTATGGAAGAAGTGTCAGAAGTGGAGCACTGCACCTATTATGATGAAGAATCAACAGATGAGGTAGAATCTGAAGTTGAAATGGAAGAAGTGTCAGAAGTGGAGGACATCATCTATTATGATGAAGACGAAGAATCAACAGATGAGGTAGAATCTGTGGAATCAACAGATGAGGTAGAATCTGTGGAAGAGGACCCATCTCAGCTGGGTCCTCTTCCTCAGATTCTACCTCATCTGTTGATTCTTCGTCTTCATCATAATAGATGATGTCCTCCACTTCTGACACTTCTTCCATTTCAACTTCAGATTCTACCTCATCTGTTGATTCTTCATCATAATAGGTGCAGTGCTCCACTTCTGACACTTCTTCCATACCAGCTTCAGATCTACGTCATCATCGCGTTCATCCATTTCCTTATATTCATAATCATCTTCCATTTCTGCAGCAGGAGATGTGGGGGAATCTTCGGAGGAAGAAGTAGCATGCTGTCTGTATGTTGGATCTATCACCTCATCATTATGTTCCTCCTCTTCGACCCTGAACCCTCTTCATCAGTTGATTCATCCTCATTATGTGCAGCATTGTCTCCTGGCATTTCTTTTTATTTCAAAAATTATCTTGCAAGCCTCCTGTGCATTATAAAACTTCTGCCTCATTGTGCTGCCTGTCTCTCCAGACTAAAATGTGAAATGCCCAAACACCTGTGAGAAAATACTTTTGTTGTTGTTGTTGTTGTCATAACCATTGCTTGACCCCACACATCAAAGAAACATGATCAAAGATGTTTTGACCCCACACATCAAAGAAACACGATCAAAGATGTTTTGCCAGCAGTATGTAAACTTTGTGCTTGGGGGTCTTTTTTGATCCCAGAGGACAACAGAAGTTATTACATTTAGTAAAACACCCATAATTCAATCAAATTACTTCAAATTTGTTTGAATCATAAAGAGCATAGTATTAAACAACTACCGTTATTTTCAGACTAAAGATGTAACACAGAATTGATTGAAAATGTATACTGTATGCTTTATAAACAGTCAAACCAGGCGGGGTCATTTTTGACGCCAGAGGACAAAAGGTGTGATTATGGGCTGTCATTAATAAAAATAAAATGATTCAAAAACAGCATCCTCACTAAACTTTTTACAAATACCACTCAGTGATAAGTCAAATAGTCAAAATAATAATAGGTCAAAATAATTCATTGTTTCATTGTAATTTTACCTAAAAACAGGGTATAATTTTATGTAAACAAGGTCTATTGGCTCTAAATTCCAAAACAAATGAAAAGAATTATAGTAATGGGTTGAACAGAAGTAAGACTAAAGATGTAACACAGAATTGATTGAAAATGTATACTGTATGCTTTATAAACAGTCAAACCAGGCGGGGTCATTTTTGACCCCAGAGGACAAAAGGTGTGATTATGGGCTGTCATTAATAAAAATAAAATGATTCAAAAACAGCATCCTCACTAAACTTTTACAAATACCACTCAGTGATAAGTCAAATAGTCAAAATAATAATAGGTCAAAATAATTCATTGTTTCATTGTAATTTTACCTAAAAACAGGGTATAATTTTATGTAAACAAGGTCTATTGGCTCTAAATTCCAAAACAAATGAAAAAAATTCTAGTAATGGGTTGAACAGAAGTAAGACTAAAGATGTAACACAGAATTGATTGAAAATGTATACTGTATGCTTTATAAACAGTCAAACCAGGCGGGGTCATTTTGACCCCAGAGGACAAAAGGTGTGATTATGGGCTGTCATTAATAAAAATAAAATGATTCAAAAACAGCATCCTCACTAAACTTTTACAAATACCACTCAGTGATAAGTCAAATAGTCAAAATAATAATAGGTCAAAATAATTCATAGTTTCATTGTATTTTTACTTAAAAACAGGGTATACTTTTATGTAAACAAGGTCTATTGGCTCTAAATTCCAAAACAAATGAAAAAAATTCTAGTAATGGGTTGAACAGAAGTAAGACTAAAGATGTAACACAGAATTGATTGAAAATGTATACTGTATGCTTTATAAACAGTCAAACCAGGCGGGGTCATTTTTGACCCCAGAGGACAAAAGGTGTGATTATGGGCTGTCATTAATAAAAATAAAATGATTCAAAAACAGCATCCTCACTAAACTTTTACAAATACCACTCAGTGATAAGTCAAATAGTCAAAATAATAATAGGTCAAAATAATTCATAGTTTCATTGTATTTTTACTTAAAAACAGGGTATACTTTTATGTAAACAAGGTCTATTGGCTCTAAATTCCAAAACAAATGAAAAAAATTCTAGTAATGGGTTGAACAGAAGTAAGACTAAAGATGTAACACAGAATTGATTGAAAATGTATACTGTATGCTTTATAAACAGTCAAACCAGGCGGGGTCATTTTTGACCCCAGAGGACAAAAGGCGTAAGGCATTTGGGAGGACAACACGAGGGTTAACTAAAATATTATATTACATATAAATATAACACAATATTCAATATTCATAACTAAAAATATAAAACAATATCAAATATAATACAAATGTTGATAAAAGACAAAATGTAACATAAAAACAAATGTAAAAGATGTAAATGAAACTGAATCTCAAACGGTGGGTCGGTCTAGGAGGTAATGACAGATATAGAGATGAAGGTAGACAGCAGGAGGTGAGATGGGGAGAGGGACGGTCTAGGAGGTAATGACAGATACAGAGATGAAGGTAGACAGCAGGAGGTGAGATGGGGTGAGGGACGGTCTAGGAGGTAATGACAGATACAGAGATGAAGGTAGACAGCAGGAGGTGAGATGG
>NW_025536926.1:35000-46163 GCF_020615455.1 Coregonus clupeaformis
TGTTTAATCTCTCTGCTGTCCTGTATAGTTAGTTAGAGTTCAGGGGTCAGGGGTCAGGGGTTACCTCTCAGGAGCTGTTTAATCTCTCTGCTGTCCTGTATAGTTAGTTAGAGTTCAGGGGTCAGGGGTTACCTCTCAGGAGCTGTTTAATCTCTCTGCTGTCCTGTATAGTTAGTTAGAGTTCAGGGGTCAGGGGTTACCTCTCAGGAGCTGTTTAATCTCTCTGCTGTCCTGTATAGTTAGTTAGAGTTCAGGGGTCAGGGGTCAGGGGTTACCTCTCAGGAGCTGTTTAATCTCTCTGCTGTCCTGTATAGTTAGTTAGAGTTCAGGGGTCAGGGGTTACCTCCCAGGAGCTGTTTAATCTCTCTGCTGTCCTGTATAGTTAGTTAGAGTTCAGGGGTCAGGGGTTACCTCTCAGGAGCTGTTTAATCTCTCTGCTGTCCTGTATAGTTAGTTAGAGTTCAGGGGTTAGGGGTCAGGGGTTACCTCTCAGGAGCTGTTTAATCTCTCTGCTGTCCTGTATAGTTAGTTAGAGTTCAGGGGTCAGGGGTTACCTCTCAGGAGCTGTTTAATCTCTCTGCTGTCCTGTATAGTTAGTTAGAGTTCAGGGGTCAGGGGTCAGGGGTTACCTCTCAGGAGCTGTTTAATCTCTCTGCTGTCCTGTATAGTTAGTTAGAGTTCAGGGGTCAGGGGTTACCTCTCAGGAGCTGTTTAATCTCTCTGCTGGCCTGTATAGTTAGTTAGAGTTCAGGGGTCAGGGGTTACCTCTCAGGAGCTGTTTAATCTCTCTGCTGTCCTGTATAGTTAGTTAGAGTTCAGGGGTCAGGGGTTACCTCTCAGGAGCTGTTTAATCTCTCTGCTGTCCTGTATAGTTAGTTAGAGTTCAGGGTCAGGGGTCAGGGTTACCTCTCAGGAGCTGTTTAATCTCTCTGCTGTCCTGTATAGTTAGTTAGAGTTCAGGGGTCAGGGGTCAGGGGTTACCTCTCAGGAGCTGTTTAATCTCTCTGCTGTCCTGTATAGTTAGTTAGAGTTCAGGGGTCAAGGGTTACCTCTCAGGAGCTGTTTAATCTCTCTGCTGTCCTGTATAGTTAGTTAGAGTTCAGGGGTCAGGGGTCAGGGGTTACCTCTCAGGAGCTGTTTAATCTCTCTGCTGTCCTGTATAGTTAGTTAGAGATCAGGGGTCAGGGGTTACCTCTCAGGAGCTGTTTAATCTCTCTGCTGTCCTGTATAGTTAGTTAGAGTTCAGGGGTCAGGGGTTACCTCTCAGGAGCTGTTTAATCTCTCTGCTGGCCTGTATAGTTAGTTAGAGTTCAGGGGTCAGGGGTCAGGGTTACCTCTCAGGAGCTGTTTAATCTCTCTGCTGGCCTGTATAGTTAGTTAGAGTTCAGGGGGTTAGGGGTCAGGGGTTACCTCTCAGGAGCTGTTTAATCTCTCTGCTGTCCTGTATAGTTAGTTAGAGTTCAGGGGTCAGGGGTCAGGGTTACCTCTCAGGAGCTGTTTAATCTCTCTGCTGTCCTGTATAGTTAGTTAGAGTTCAGGGGTCAGGGGTCAGGGGTTACCTCTCAGGAGCTGTTTAATCTCTCTGCTGTCCTGTATAGTTAGTTAGAGTTCAGGGGTCAGGGGTTACCTCTCAGGAGCTGTTTAATCTCTCTGCTGTCCTGTATAGTTAGTTAGAGTTCAGGGGTCAGGGGTTACCTCTCAGGAGCTGTTTAATCTCTCTGCTGTCCTGTATAGTTAGTTAGAGTTCAGGGGTCAGGGTTACCTCTCAGGAGCTGTTTAATCTCTCTGCTGTCCTGTATAGTTAGTTAGAGTTCAGGGGTCAGGGGTTACCTCTCAGGAGCTGTTTAATCTCTCTGCTGTCCTGTATAGTTAGTTAGAGTTCAGGGGTCAGGGGTTACCTCTCAGGAGCTGTTTGATCTCTCTGCTGGCCTGTGTGGTGGTGAACTGGTTAACGATGTCCAGCGCCGTCTGGCACAGAGTGTTCCTCACCCCCGCACTGATACCGCTCTATGGGATCAATAACCAATAATCATCAATCAAAACAAATACATCCGGGGCTCTAAATTAACATTTTTCATTTTTCAGCTAGCCAACGGGGTAACATGACTAAACAAAGTCAGGTTGATGGGAAAACCATGAAGCTACCTTTCTTTCTGTGCCCCCCCCACATGTTTAGACGTACTGGGAAAGTTACCAGGTTGTCATTACAACAATTATCTGGTTTCTCTAGGGCACTCTGAAACAGAGGTCAGGGCTAAAGGTCAGGGGGTCAGGGGGCTAGGGGTTAAGGTTCAGGGGTCAGGGTTAGTTATAGTTCTACTCACATCCAACAGGAGTCGCACCACCTCAGTCTTTCCACAGAGAGCCGCCTGGTGCAGCGCCGTCCCCGACTCAGACTGTCTGTTAATGTCTATACCTGCCTGGATCAGCAGCCTGAAATACAAACACACTGTTAATGTCTATACCTGCCTGGATCAGCAGCCTGAAATACAAACACACTGTTAACGTCTATACCTGCCTGGATCAGCAGCCTGTTATACACACTGTTAATGTCTATACCTGCCTGGATCAGCAGCCTGAAATACAAACACACTGTTAACGTCTATAACTGACTGGATCAGCAGCCTGAAATACAAACACACTGTTAACGTCTATACCTGCCTGGATCAGCAGCCTGAAATACAAACACACTGTTAATGTCTATACCTGCCTGGATCAGCAGCCTGATACACACTGTTAATGTCTATACCTGCCTGGATCAGCAGCCTGATACACACTGTTAATGTCTATACCTGCCTGGATCAGCAGCCTGATACACACTGTTAATGTCTATACCTGCCTGGATCAGCAGCCTAATACACACTGTTAATGTCTATACCTGACTGGATCAGCAGCCTGATACACACTGTTAATGTCTATACCTGCCTGGATCAGCAGCCTGATACACACTGTTAATGTCTATACCTGCCTGGATCAGCAGCCTGATACACACTGTTAATGTCTATACCTGTCTGGATCAGCAGCCTGTTATACACACTGTTAATGTCTATACCTGTCTGGATCAGCAGCCTGATACACACTGTTAATGTCTATACCTGTCTGGATCAGCAGCCTGTTATACAAACACACTGTTAATGTCTATACCTGCCTGGATCAGCAGCCTGATACACACTGTTAATGTCTATACCTGTCTGGATCAGCAGCCTGATATACACTGTTAATGTCTATACCTGACTGGATCAGCAGCCTGATACACACTGTTAATGTCTATAGCTGACTGGATCAACAGCCTGTTATACACTGTTAATGTCTATACCTGACTGGATCAGCAGCCTGATACACACTGTTAATGTCTATACCTGTCTGGATCAGCAGCCTGATACACACTGTTAATGTCTATACCTGACTGGATCAGCAGCCTGATACACACTGTTAATGTCTATACCTGTCTGGATCAGCAGCCTGATACACACTGTTAATGTCTATACCTGACTGGATCAGCAGCCTGATACACACTGTTAATACCTGTCTGGATCAGCAGCCTGATACACACTGTTAATGTCTATACCTGTCTGGATCAGCAGCCTGTTATACACTGTTAATGTCTATACCTGCCTGGATCAGCAGCCTGATACAAACTGTTAATATCTATACCTGCCTGGATCAGCAGCCTGATACACACTGTTAATGTCTATACCTGTCTGGATCAGCAGCCTGATACACACTGTTAATGTCTATACCTGTCTGGATCAGCAGCCTGCTACACACTGTTAATGTCTATACCTGCCTGGATCAGCAGCCTGATACACACTGTTAATGTCTATACCTGCCTGGATCAGCAGCCTGATACACACTGTTAATGTCTATACCTGTCTGGATCAGCAGCCTGTTATACACACTGTTAATGTCTATACCTGTCTGGATCAGCAGCCTGATACACACTGTTAATGTCTATACCTGTCTGGATCAGCAGCCTGATACACACTGTTAATGTCTATAACTGACTGGATCAGCAGCCTGATACACACTGTTAATGTCTATACCTGCCTGGATCAGCAGCCTGATACACACTGTTAATGTCTATACCTGACTGGATCAGCAGCCTGATACACACTGTTAATGTCTATACCTGCCTGGATCAGCAGCCTGATACACACTGTTAATGTCTATACCTGCCTGGATCAGCAGCCTGATACACAATGTTAATGTCTATACCTGCCTGGATCAGCAGCCTGATACACACTGTTAATGTCTATACCTGACTGGATCAGCAGCCTGATACACACTGTTAATGTCTATACCTGCCTGGATCAGCAGCCTGATACACACTGTTAATGTCTATACCTGCCTGGATCAGCAGCCTGATACACACTGTTAATGTCTATACCTGTCTGGATCAGCAGCCTGATACACACTGTTAATGTCTATACCTGACTGGATCAGCAGCCTGATACACACTGTTAATGTCTATACCTGACTGGATCAGCAGCCTGATACACACTGTTAATGTCTATACCTGTCTGGATCAGCAGCCTGATACACACTGTTAATGTCTATACCTGCCTGGATCAGCAGCCTGATACACACTGTTAATGTCTATACCTGCCTGGATCAGCAGCCTGATACACACTGTTAATGTCTATACCTGTCTGGATCAGCAGCCTGATACACACTGTTAATGTCTATACCTGTCTGGATCAGCAGCCTGTTATACAAACACACTGTTAATGTCTATACCTGTCTGGATCAGCAGCCTGTGCTATACAAACACACTGTTAATGTCTATACCTGCCTGGATCAGCAGCCTGTTATACAAACACACTGTTAATGTCTATACCTGTCTGGATCAGCAGCCTGATACACACTGTTAATGTCTATACCTGTCTGGATCAGCAGCCTGATACATACTGTTAATGTCTATACCTGTCTGGATCAGCAGCCTGTTATACAAACACACTGTTAATGTCTATACCTGTCTGGATCAGCAGCCTGTTATACTAACACACTGTTAATGTCTATACCTGTCTGGATCAGCAGCCTGTTATACAAACACACTGTTAATGTCTATACCTGCCTGGATCAGCAGCCTGTTATACAAACACACTGTTAATGTCTATACCTGTCTGGATCAGCAGCCTGATACACACTGTTAATGTCTATACCTGTCTGGATCAGCAGCCTGATACATACTGTTAATGTCTATACCTGTCTGGATCAGCAGCCTGTTATACAAACACACTGTTAATGTCTATACCTGTCTGGATCAGCAGCCTGTTATACTAACACACTGTTAATGTCTATACCTGTCTGGATCAGCAGCCTGATACACACTGTTAATGTCTATACCTGTCTGGATCAGCAGCCTGATACACACTGTTAATGTCTATACCTGCCTGGATCAGCAGCCTGATACACACTGTTAATGTCTATACCTGCCTGGATCAGCAGCCTGATACACACTGTTAATGTCTATACCTGCCTGGATCAGCAGCCTGATACACACTGTTAATGTCTATACCTGTCTGGATCAGCAGCCTGATACACACTGTTAATGTCTATACCTGCCTGGATCAGCAGCCTGATACACACTGTTAATATCTATACCTGTCTGGATCAGCAGCCTGATACACACTGTTAATGTCTATACCTGTCTGGATCAGCAGCCTGTTATACAAACACACTGTTAATGTCTATACCTGTCTGGATCAGCAGCCTGTTATACAAACACACTGTTAATGTCTATACCTGCCTGGATCAGCAGCCTGTTATACAAACACACTGTTAATGTCTATACCTGTCTGGATCAGCAGCCTGATACACACTGTTAATGTCTATACCTGTCTGGATCAGCAGCCTGATACATACTGTTAATGTCTATACCTGTCTGGATCAGCAGCCTGTTATACAAACACACTGTTAATGTCTATACCTGTCTGGATCAGCAGCCTGTTATACTAACACACTGTTAATGTCTATACCTGTCTGGATCAGCAGCCTGATACACACTGTTAATGTCTATACCTGTCTGGATCAGCAGCCTGATACACACTGTTAATGTCTATACCTGCCTGGATCAGCAGCCTGATACACACTGTTAATGTCTATACCTGCCTGGATCAGCAGCCTGATACACACTGTTAATGTCTATACCTGTCTGGATCAGCAGCCTGATACACACTGTTAATGTCTATACCTGTCTGGATCAGCAGCCTGTTATACAAACACACTGTTAATGTCTATACCTGTCTGGATCAGCAGCCTGTTATACAAACACACTGTTAATGTCTATACCTGCCTGGATCAGCAGCCTGTTATACAAACACACTGTTAATGTCTATACCTGTCTGGATCAGCAGCCTGATACACACTGTTAATGTCTATACCTGTCTGGATCAGCAGCCTGATACATACTGTTAATGTCTATACCTGTCTGGATCAGCAGCCTGTTATACAAACACACTGTTAATGTCTATACCTGTCTGGATCAGCAGCCTGTTATACTAACACACTGTTAATGTCTATACCTGTCTGGATCAGCAGCCTGATACACACTGTTAATGTCTATACCTGTCTGGATCAGCAGCCTGATACACACTGTTAATGTCTATACCTGCCTGGATCAGCAGCCTGATACACACTGTTAATGTCTATACCTGCCTGGATCAGCAGCCTGATACACACTGTTAATGTCTATACCTGTCTGGATCAGCAGCCTGATACACACTGTTAATGTCTATACCTGTCTGGATCAGCAGCCTGATACACACTGTTAATGTCTATACCTGCCTGGATCAGCAGCCTGTTATACAAACACACTGTTAATGTCTATACCTGCCTGGATCAGCAGCCTGATACACACTGTTAATGTCTATACCTGTCTGGATCAGCAGCCTGTTATACAAACACACTGTTAATGTCTATACCTGTCTGGATCAGCAGCCTGTTATACAAACACACTGTTAATGTCTATACCTGCCTGGATCAGCAGCCTGTTATACAAACACACTGTTAATGTCTATACCTGTCTGGATCAGCAGCCTGATACACACTGTTAATGTCTATACCTGTCTGGATCAGCAGCCTGATACATACTGTTAATGTCTATACCTGTCTGGATCAGCAGCCTGTTATACAAACACACTGTTAATGTCTATACCTGTCTGGATCAGCAGCCTGTTATACTAACACACTGTTAATGTCTATACCTGTCTGGATCAGCAGCCTGATACACACTGTTAATGTCTATACCTGTCTGGATCAGCAGCCTGATACACACTGTTAATGTCTATACCTGCCTGGATCAACAGCCTGATACACACTGTTAATGTCTATACCTGCCTGGATCAGCAGCCTGATACACACTGTTAATGTCTATACCTGTCTGGATCAGCAGCCTGATACACACTGTTAATGTCTATACCTGTCTGGATCAGCAGCCTGTTATACAAACACACTGTTAATGTCTATACCTGTCTGGATCAGCAGCCTGTTATACAAACACACTGTTAATGTCTATACCTGCCTGGATCAGCAGCCTGTTATACAAACACACTGTTAATGTCTATACCTGTCTGGATCAGCAGCCTGATACACACTGTTAATGTCTATACCTGTCTGGATCAGCAGCCTGATACATACTGTTAATGTCTATACCTGTCTGGATCAGCAGCCTGTTATACAAACACACTGTTAATGTCTATACCTGTCTGGATCAGCAGCCTGTTATACAAACACACTGTTAATGTCTATACCTGTCTGGATCAGCAGCCTGATACACACTGTTAATGTCTATACCTGTCTGGATCAGCAGCCTGATACACACTGTTAATGTCTATACCTGTCTGGATCAGCAGCCTGATATACAAACACACTGTTAATGTCTATACCTGTCTGGATCAGCAGCCTGTTATACAAACACACTGTTAATGTCTATACCTGTCTGGATCAGCAGCCTGATACACACTGTTAATGTCTATACCTGTCTGGATCAGCAGCCTGATACACACTGTTAATGTCTATACCTGCCTGGATCAGCAGCCTGTTATACAAACACACTGTTAATGTCTATACCTGTTTGGATCAGCAGCCACACAATATAAATACATAAAAGCAGTGGTGATGTCAAAATGATGATGATGTCAGACTGATGATGTCAGAATGGTGATGATGTCAGAGTGGTGATGATGTCAGAGTAGTGATGATTTCAGACTGGTGATGTCAGAGTAGTGATGATGTCAGAGTTGTGATGATGTCAGAGTTGTGATGATGTCAGAGTTGTGATGATGTCAGAATGGTGATGATTTCAGACTGGTGATGATGTCAGTGTAGTGATGATGTCAGAGTGGTGATGATGTCAGAGAGATGATGCCAGGTCCTGACCGTATGACATCGATGTGTCCGTTCTTGGCGGCCAGGTGAAGAGGAGAGACTCCGTTGGGGTCCGACGGCTTCGGCTCAATCATCGCTGCACACACGTTACTACTGAGGAGAAGCTGGACCACCTACACACACACATTATACATACACACACACACACACACACACACACACACACACACACATTATACATACACACACATACACATTATACATACACACACACACACACACACACACACATTATACATACACACACACACACACACACACACACACACACACATTATACATACACACAAAGAAAAAGACATAGGGAGATAGAGGGATCTGTGTGTGTGCGTGTGCGTGTGTGCGTGCGTGAGTGTGTGCGTGCGTGTATGTGTGTGTGTGTGTGTGTGTGTATGTGTGTGTGTGTGTGTGTGTGTGTGTGTGTGTGTGTGTGTGTGTGTGTGTGTGTGTGTGTGTGTGTATGTGTGTGTGTAACTCACCCCCACTCGTCCAAATTCACAAGCCAGGTCCAGAGGAGTCTTGCCGGCCGTGTCGGAGATACACGGGTTAGACTGGTGCTGGAGCAACATCTCAGACTGAACACACACAGAGAGATAGATAGAGAAATACACGGGTTAGACTGGTGCTGGAGCAACATCTCAGACTGAACACACACAGAGAGATAGATAGAGAGATACACGGGTTAGACTGGTGCTGGAGCAACATCTCAGACTGAACACACACAGAGAGATAGATAGAGAGATACGGGTTAGACTGGTGCTGGAGCAACATCTCAGACTGAACACACACAGAGAGATAGAGAGAGAGATACACGGTTAGACTGGTGCTGGAGCAACATCTCAGACTGAACACACACAGAGAGATAGATAGAGAGATACACGGGTTAGACTGGTGCTGGAGCAACATCTCAGACTGAAACACACACAGAGAGATAGATAGAGAGATACGCGGGTTAGACTGGTGCTGGAGCAACATCTCAGACTGAACACACGCAGAGAGATAGATAGAGAGATACACGGGTTAGACTGGTGCTGGAGCAACATCTCAGACTGAACACACACAGAGAGATAGATAGAGAGATACACGGGTTAGACTGGTGCTGGAGCAACATCTCAGACTGAACACACACAGAGAGATAGATAGAGAGATACATGTGTACCTGTATCCTTATTAAATATAATTAAGGGATAATCAACGGAAGGGCTATTCATTCTATGGTAAATAATCAACGACGTGGAAGGTGTGTTCCACGAAGTCTTGCGAGTGGAATTGACCTTCCACCGAGTTGCAATAATTTCCAGAGAACCTTGAGCTGATTATACCTTTCATACCATGGCTATAATTTAACACATTTACCACGGGTAGGACAAAAACATACCCGCGTTGCGTCGTGCCTAAAAACAGCCCTTAGCCATGGTATATTGGCCATGTACCACACCCCCTCGGGCTTTACTGCTTAAATAAGTAATAGCCAGTCGTTGGCAGATCAATCAGATCAATCAGATCAATCAGATCAATCAGATCAATCAGAAAATACAGTGGCCCTAGAATAGAACCCTGAGGAACACAACATTCTATTATGTGTCTGTGTGTGTGTGTGTGTGTGTGTGTGTCCTTGTGTGTGTGTGTGTGTCATTGTGTGTTACCCCGTCGTAATGTCCGTGCTGTGCTGATAGGTGCAGGGGGATCTGGCCCTCGTCTGATTGGATGTTGACTGATGATCCCGCCTTCAGGAGCATTTTCATTGGCTCAGTCTTCCCCTGCCACGCCGCGTAGTGCAGTGGACGCATCCCTACCCCACAACACATCAGAGAGAAGCTGGAGAGAGTGGAGTGGTGGGAGGGGGAGTGGGAGTGGACGCATCCCTACCCCACAACACATCAGAGAGAAGCTGGAGAGAGTGGAGTGGTGGGAGGAGTGGGGAGTGGGAGGGAGTGGGCGTATCCCTACCCCACAACACATCAGAGAGAAGCTGGAGAGAGTGGGTAGGGGGAGGGGGGGAGTGGGAGGGGAGTGGACGCATCCCTACCCCACAACACATCAGAGAGAAGCTGGAGAGAGTGGAGTGGGGGGGGGGGAGTGGGAGTGGGACGCATCCCTACCCCACAACACATCAGAGAGAAGCTGGAGAGAGAAGCTGGAGAGAGTGGGGGGTGGGGGAGTGGACGCATCCCTACCCCACAACACATCAGAGAGAAGATGGAGAGAGTGGGGGGTGGGGGAGTGGGGGAGGGGGAGTGTGTGGGAGTGTGTGTGTGTGTGTGAGTGCATAGTGAGTGCATGGGAGGGATGTGTGAGTGCATAGTGAGGGTATGGTGAGGGTGTGTGAGTGCATAGTGAGGGGTATGGTGAGGGTGTGTGAGTGCAAGTGAGGGTGTGGTGAGGGTGTGTGAGTGCATGTGAGGGTGTGTGAGTGCATAGTGAGGGCATGGTGAGGGCATAGTGAGGGTTTGTGAGTGCATAGTGAGGGTTTGGTGAGGGTGTGTGAGTGCATAGTGAGGGTATGGTGAGGGTGTGTGAGTGCATAGTGAGGGTATGGTGAGGGTGTGTGAGTGCATAGTGAGGGTGTGTGAGTGCATAGTGAGGGTGTGTGAGTGCATAGTGAGGGCATGGTGAGGGTATGGTGAGGGTGTCTGAGGGCATAGTGAGGGCATGGTGGGGGTGTGTGAGGGCATGGTGAGGGCATGGTGAGGTGTGTGAAGGGGCATAGTGAGGGCATGGTGAGGGTGTTGAGTGCATAGTGAGGGCATGGTGGGGGTGTGTGAGGGCATGGTG
>NW_025536927.1:0-46029 GCF_020615455.1 Coregonus clupeaformis
GTAATTATGACCCATAATGACGAAGTGAAAACATGTTTTTAGAAATTGTAGCAAATTTATTGAAAATGACATACAGAAATATCTCATTTACATAAGTATTCACAGCCATGAGTCAATACTTTGTAGAAGCACCTTTGGCAGCGATTACAGCTGTGAGTCTTTCTGGGTAAGTCTAACAGCTTTCCACGCCAGGATTGTGCAACAATTGCCCATTTATTATTTTCAAAAATTCTTCAAGCTCTGTCAAATTGGTTGTTGATCATTGCTAGACAACCATTTTCAGGTCTTGCCGTAGATTTCCAAGTAGATTTAAGTCAAAACTGTAACTCGGCCACTCAGGAATATTCCCTGTCTTCTTGGTAAGCAACTCCAGCATAGGCCTTGTGTTTTAGGTTATTGTCCTGCTGAAAGGTGAATTCATCTCCCAGGTTCTGGTGGAAAGCAGACTAGCCACTTCCATCACGATTATCAAAAAAAAGATATATATATATACAAATGTAAAAAGCATTTCAAACATCCTTCCTCCCAATTATGTTTCTATGTGAGAATTACCAGAACAATCTGAGATACAAAAATATTTCCCTCTCCCTCTGGCATGGAATCACCCTTTACCTGCCATACAAATACATCAGGGACACTTATGTTAAAGTGGGATGCTTCAAGAGTAGGTTTGTCCCAGTTTATCACAACAGCCTTCATATGACATTTGCTTTCAAAAACATTTCTCAAACGTATATATGCACAAAGAGATTTGACAAGGTTACACATAATTCATGTATCTACAGTACAGTGCATTACGCACCTCAGGAGGTCAAAGAGGACAGGAAATGAATACTCAGTACTATAATCAATCAGCACATTTGGCTTGGTATTCCTGGTTCAACTATTTTTTCTTTATGGTATTTATAATTATTATTCCCATTTCTTACACAATTACACAACAGACATATCCACAACAATAAAGTCCCAATGGCAACGCCTTCAAACCAAATCAAGATAATATGGGGGGAAAAGGTTATGAGACAACAAAAGTACATAGATAAAAACATGTTTTGTTTATTTAATCCTTGTATATCACTGTCATTCACACCATATCACATCCTCTTCCGGAGTTGTAGTCTAATAGTACCTGGTTTCAACTATTATGACACTGAACAAAAATATAAACGCAACATGTAAAATGCTGGTCCCATGTTTCATGAGCTGAAATACAAGATCCCAGAAATGTTCCATACGCATGCTGTTTACATCCCTGTCAATGAGCATTTCTCCCTATGTCAAGATAATCCATCCACCTGACAGGTGTGGCATATCAAGAAGCTGATTAAACAGCATGTTCATTACACAGGTGCATCTTGTGCTGGGGACAGTAAAAGGCCACTCTAAAATGTGCAGTTTTGTCACACAGCACAATGCAACAGATGTCTCAAGTTTTGAGGGAGCATGCAATTGGTATGCTGACTGCAGGAATGTCCACCTGAGCTGCAGCCAGAGAACTAAATGTTAATTTCTCTAACATAAGCCGCCTCCAATGTTGTTTTAGAGAATTTAGCAGTATGTCCAGCCGGCCTCACAACCACAGACCACGTGCAACCACACCAGCCCAGGACCTCCAGATCCAGCTTCTTCAGCTACGGAGGGGTGCTGAGGAGTATTTCTGTCTGTAATAAAGCCCTTTTGTGGGGGAAAACAACTCATTCTGATTGGCTGGGCCTGGCTCCCAAGTGGATGAGCCTATGCCTCATCCCAAGTGGCGCAGTGGTCTAAGGCACTGCATCGCAGTGCTAGCTGTGCCACTAGAGATCCTGGTTCGAATCCAGGCTCTGTCGTAGCTGGCCGCGACCGGGAGACCCATGGGGCGGCGCACAATTGGCCCAGCGTTGTCCAGGGTAGGGGAGGGAATGGCCGGCAGGGATGTAGCTCAGTTGGTAGAGCATGGCGTTTGCAACGCCAGGGTTGTGGGTTCGATTCCTATGGGGGGCCAGTATGAAAAAATAAATATGTATGCACTAACTGTAAGTCGCTCTGGATAAGAGCGTCTGCTAAATGACGTAAATGTAAAATGCCTTCCCAGGCCCACCCATGGCTGCACCCCTGCCCAGTCATGCGCAATCCATAGATTATGGCCTAATGAATTTATTTATATTGACTGATTTCCTTATTTGAACTGTAATTCAGCATAATCTTTGAAATTGTTGCATGTTGCGTTTATATTTTTGTTCAGTGTATATAAATTGTGATATCATATACTGCATTACAGAGAAGTACCCATGTACAGTGGGGAGAACAAGTATTTGATACACTGCCGATTTTGCAGGTTTTCCTACTTACAAAGCATGTAGAGGTCTATAATTTTTATCATAGGTACACTTCAACTGTGAGAGACGGAATCTAAAACAAAAATCCAGAAAATCATATTGTATGATTTTTAAGTAATTCATTTGCATTTTATTGCATGACATAAGTATTTGATACATCAGAAAAGCAGAACTTAATATTTGGTACAGAAACCTTTGTTTGCAATTACAGAGATCATACGTTTCCTGTAGGTCTTGACCAGGTTTGCACACACTGCAGCAGGGATTTTGGCCCACTCCTCCATACAAACCTTCTCCAGATCCTTCAGATTTTGGGGCTGTCGCTGGGCAATACGGACTTTCAGCTCCCTCCAAAGATTTTCAATTGGGTTCAGGTCTGGAGACTGGCTAGGCCACTCCAGGACCTTGAGATGCTTCTTACGGAACCACTCCTTAGTTGCCCTGGCTGTGTGTTTCGGGTCGTTGTCATGCTGGAAGACCCAGCCACGACCCATCCTCAATGCTCTTACTGAGGGAAGGAAGTTGTTGGCCAAGATCTCGCGATACATGGCCCCATCCATCCTCCCCTCAATACGGTGCAGTCGTCCTGTCCCCTTTGCAGAAAAGCATCCCCAAAGAATGATGTTTTCACCTCCATGCTTCACGGTTGGGATGGTGTTCTTGGGGTTGTACTCATCCTTCTTCTTCCTCCAAACACGGCGAGTGGAGTTTAGACCAAAAAGCTCTATTTTTGTCTCATCAGACCACATGACCTTCTCCCATTCCTCCTCTGGATCATCCAGATGGTCATTGGCAAACTTCAGACGGGCCTGGACATGCGCTGGCTTGAGCAGGGGTACCTTGCGTGCGCTGCAGGATTTTAATCCATGACGGTGTAGTGTGTTACTAATGGTTTTCTTTGAGACTGTGGTCCCAGCTCTCTTCAGGTCATTGACCAGGTCCTGCCGTGTAGTTCTGGGCTGATCCCTCACCTTCCTCATGATCATTGATGCCCCACAAGGTGAGATATTGCATGTAGCCCCAGACCGAGGGTGATTGACCGTCATCTTGAACTTCTTCCATTTTCTAATAATTGCGCCAACAGTTGTTGCCTTCTCACCAAGCTGCTTGCCTATTGTTTTGTAGCCCATCCCAGCCTTGTGCAGGTCTACAATTTTATCCCTGATGTCCTTACACAGCTCTCTGGTCTTGGCCATTGTGGAGAGGTTGGAGTCTGTTTGATTGAGTGTGTGGACAGGTGTCTTTTATACAGGTAACGAGTTCAAACAGGTGCAGTAAATACAGGTAATGAGTGGAGAACAGGAGGGCTTCTTAAAGAAAAACTAACAGGTCTGTGAGAGCCGGAATTCTTACTGGTTGGTAGGTGATCAAATACTTATGTCATGCAATAAAATGCAAATTAATTACTTAAAAATCATACAATGTGATTTTCTGGATTTTTGTTTTAGATTCCGTCTCTCACTGTTGAAGTGTACCTATGATAAAAATTACAGACCTCTACAAGCTTTGTAAGTAGGAAAACCTGCAAAATCGGCAGTGTATCAAATACTTGTTCTCCCCACTGTATATTTATTTTGTTTAGTCTTTCACAGGCTGGGGTCAGAAGTAGGCAGTTACGGGGAGTACTGCTGCTGGGAATATGGTGGAATGACAAAAAGTCACGTGTGTCAGTGCTGGCAATAAACCCCTGTCAGTTTGCATCCGGTGTTGGACTTGTCATCCACACTAAAGCACTATTTTACTACTCAACATTAGACCGCTTTTGAGTACTGAAAGCATCTCACAAACTTGACTTTGAAGTTAACTACTGAGAAATGTGACTATACTGTGTGTATCGTGACTGATTGTTTTTACACATCATCCTTGCAGACTATAATTGTACTTTTGTGCATATGTTTACAATGAATGTGTGAAACACACATTTCCAACCACTTTTACCCCTCAAATTCTCACACATATCTTTTATTCTATTTTTTTGGTGTGGGGGGGTTTAGATTAGCTTTAATATCGCAGATAGATTGTAGCTTACATCAATGTAATATACACTATATACATTACGGACAATCTATTTTACAATAGTTATATTTTGTTTGTTTTTAGTCCTGTCCTTCCTCTACCCTCAACCTCTCCCATCTATTTCTGATGTCCATCCAGTTTGATTTCTATTTGCTATATATTTTTAACTGTGCTGTTTCACAAAAGTTCTGAACCTATATACATTTGTTATCTTGTCATTATCAGTCCATATATCTCTTACACATAGGTCTTCTCAAAGACACTGTTTTCTTCACCATTGTGAGGTACAGGATGTTGTTTCCAACTGCAACACCTATTGTTAGAAGACCAGGAAGTTGACATAGCGACCCACACAACAAGTCCAGCATAGCCTACATGTACAACAACCCTAGATGTAATGGGCTATAGCTTCTTCGCTATAATGATCTTAATCTAATGTCAAAGATTATGTGAAGTGGTTTTATGCTTGACACTGAAGACATTATTAGGCAATTCTTGTTAGATTTGGCTTTTCATCTACATGAAGGAGCCAGAAACTATTGTTAAATAGGCATTCAACAGTACTTAGGTAAAATCACCGAAAAGTATAGAAAATTATATTATACATGAGAAAAAAGTGTGGATGCAAATGGATCAGAAGACATCTGCATGTAACTGGTAGGTAATCTTTACTATTATGTATTACTAATGTTTACCGATAGAGGTCGTACTTGTGCCTACATGCGAATAGGGACCGAGAGATAGAAAGTTCTATGGATTTAAATGAGAAGAAACATAGCCTACATGCTGTGTTTTAAGTGGTCTTGCTAAAGCAAGTCACACTAATGGATATCAATGAAATATAAATCAATCAATTACACATTTCTCCTTATTGGGTATGTTAGATTGAACCTACATGAAAAAAAGACTACAATAAATACTATTTCACCTTTAACTCACAGAATGTACTTTTTTATTGTTCATGTAAAGATTGATGTTTGTACTTATTCACTGTAAATAAAAAATAAAAAATGTTAATTCAATAACAAGGAGAATGAAAGATTTAGTTTGAACAATTCATAACAGCAATAAGTGAAAGTAAAAAAACATTGACAATCCAAATGCCATTTGACATAGCATCAGTAATAAAATGTAACTACTATAGTGTTAAGAATAGAATATATAGGATAGGATGTTTTTCATGTAATAGTTGACAGAAAAAAACTAAAGGGACGTGACTGAGTCGATATTACATTTCCAAATTGGTTAAAACTACGTTAAAGGGGTAATTTGCGTTTGCTACATACATTTTTGGGCTTAATGACATATATCCATGGAATCTTGAAGAATATCACATATTAATACCTAATGAGCTTAGTTCAACTGTTGTACCCCATCAGAACACAAAATATAAGCTTCTTTTAATAATTTGTAAACAAACATTGTAAAACTATAATTTTAGATTCTAAACTATAATCTTATAATCATGGATGGTCAGTCTTTTTATGAATTTCGAGAGTGGTTACATTTCTCCAGCCCAATCCCTCTCGTTCATTTTCTGGTCCTTTGGGGTCAACCTCACTCGCACTACCTTCTGTGTCTTCTTTACTGAGGGGACTAGATGTTCCACATAGATAGAACCAGGGAGGTGGGAAGCACTACCCAGAGAATGTCTCCCAGCGGATGGCGGAACCAAAGATAACTTAGCCAAAATAGTTCAGTTGTGCCTTTTACACAGTGGGCAGACCAAGCAAGGAGCTGGGTACAGTCAAGCACAAGCTAGTAAGACCCTATGTCACGGTTTCGGCCGAGACTGCTCCTCCTCCTGGTTCGGGCAGGCCTCGGCGTTCGCCGTCCCCGGAATACTAGCTGCCACCGTTGTATGTTTCGTGGTGTGATTGCTTTGGTCTGTCTTGTACACCTGTATCTGTTTGTGTCCTGATTACGTGTCCTATAAGTTCCTTGTTTTGTATTAGTTTGATTGTGTGTTGTTTTCCTGCCTGTCGTGCGGAGCTGCGTGTTTGCGCTCTGTCTATTTTTGGATTATTGTTTACGCATGTTTGCGTAATTGCCTCGCCTCCGTTTGTTTTCGAGGTCGTGTATTGTTTTGTTGCACGTTGGACTATTAAAGTATTTTGGACGAATCCTCTGTGTCCTGCGCCTGACTCCTCCACCACATCCACATCGGTTCCTCTGACAGTTCAACACACCATTATGGAGTCAGCAGGAGCAGCGGCGGCACCCGAGTCCTGGGAAGAACGGATCAGCTACCAAGACACCATGATCCGGCAACTTGGGGCCGCCATGGACGAGGTGTCCAACACTCTGCGCCGGTTGGTGACTGGAGAGGTGCCCACGCCTTCTTACACCATCCCATCACCAACGGCAAGTCCTCCTCTCTCAGCACCGGAACCCAGTGGCATTCGGCTCTCGCTCCCGAGGGCTTATGACGGTTCTGCAGCCGGGTGTCAGGGATTCCTCCTGCAGGTGGAACTCTACCTGGCTACCATACACCCAGCGCCCTCGGGATACGAGAGCGTCTCCGCCCTCATCTCCTGTCTATCCGGCAAGGCGTTGGAGTGGGCCAACGCCGAATGGAGGGGAATAGACGCCGCTACCATCACCTACGCGGAGTTCTCCCGCCGCTTCAGGGCTGTCTTCGATCATCCACCTGAGGGGAAAGCGGCGGGAGAGCGTCTGTTCCACCTCCGACAGGGGAAGAGGAGCGCACAGGAGTTCGCACTGGAGTTCCGGACGCTAGCGGCGGATGCGGGGTGGAATGAGAGAGCCCTCATCGACCACTACCGGTGTAGCCTACGAGAGGACGTTCGTCGTGAGCTGGCCTGCAGGGACACCAACCTATCATTCGACCAGTTGGTGGACATCTCCATCCGTCTAGACACCCTGCTGGCTACCCGCGGACGTCCCGAGTGGGGGTCGTCCATTCCACCCTCCAGCACCTCCGAGCCGATTCCCATGGAGCTCGGGGGTGCTGGCGCTAGAGAGAGGAGGAGAGAGAACCCGAGGGGGGCCACCCCCTGCACCAACTGTGGCCGTGGAGGACACACCGCGGCCAGGTGCTGGGGAGGGTCTCCTGGGAGAGGGGACAACAGGTCACGCACTGGGGAGTCATTTCAGGTGAGTAGGCGCCCCACTTTCCCAGAGCTCTCTGTTGGTCACATGAGTCTTCCTGTGAGATTTCCACAGGTGGCACCTCATTCCCAGCATAAGGCGCTAGTAGATTCAGGCGCAGCTGGGAATTTTATTGATCGGGCATTTTGTTGTAGGTTGGGAATTCCCCTTCGGCCGGTAGAAGCTCCATTTCCTGTCCACGCCTTAGACAGCCGGCCGTTGGGGTCGGGCCTGATCAGAGAAGTCACAGCACCACTGACGATGACGACACAGGGGGTCATGAGGAGATTATTCAGTTTTATCTGATTGACTCTCCTACGTACCCCGTGGTGTTGGGGCTTCCCTGGTTAAGCACCCATGATCCTACCATTGCTTGGCAACAGAGGGCTCTTATGGAGTGGTCTGCCCAGTGTGTAGGGAGATGTCTAGGTGTTTCCGTAGGGGCGACCTCGGTAGAGAGTCCGAACCAAGTGCCTGCACTGCGCATTCCCCCCGAGTATGAGGACTTAGCACTTGTGTTCAGCAAGACGAGGGCAACACGGCTACCACCTCATAGACAGGGGGACTGTGCGATAAATCTCCAAACAGGAGCGGCTCTTCCACGGAGCCGTGTGTATCCCCTGTCTCAAGAGGAGACAGCGGCTATGGAGACTTACATAGCCGAGTCCTTGGCACAGGGATACATACGGTCCTCCACTTCCCCGGTTTCCTCGAGTTTCTTCTTTGTGAAGAAGAAGGACGGGGGGTTGCGCCCGTGTATTGATTACCGTAGTCTCAACCAGATTACAGTTAAGTACAGTTACCCACTTCCACTGATTGCGACTATGACGGAATCGTTACGCGGAGCGCAGTTCTTCACAAAGTTGGATCTCAGGAGCGCGTACAATCTGGTGCGCATTAGGGAGGGGGATGAATGGAAAACAGCATTTAGCACCACCTCGGGTCATTACGAGTATCTCGTCATGCCATACGGGCTAATGAATGCTCCTTCAGTCTTCCAATCCTTTGTTGACGAGATTTTCCGGGACATGCATGGGCAAGGTGTGGTAGTGTACATCGATGACATCCTAGTGTACTCTTCTACACGAGCCGAGCATGTAGCCCTGGTGCGACGAGTGTTGAGAAGACTGTTGGAGCATGACTTGTATGTCAAGGCAGAGAAATGCCTGTTCTTCCAGGAGTCCGTCTCCTTTTTGGGTTATCGGTTGTCCGCGTCTGGTGTGGAGATAGAGGTAGACCGTGTATCGGCCGTGCGTAATTGGCAAACTCCAACCACTGTAAAAGAGGTGCAGCAGTTCTTGGGTTTTGCTAATTACTACCGGAGGTTTATTCGGGGTTTTGGACAGGTTGCAGCTCCCATTACGTCCCTGCTAAAGGGGGGTCCGGTTCGTTTGCAGTGGTCAGCTGAGGCGGACAGGGCATTTGTCAAACTGAAGAACCTGTTCACCTCGGCCCCGGTGCTGGCGCATCCGGATCCCTCTTTACCGTTCCAAGTAGAGGTAGACGCGTCCGAGACCGGTATTGGGGCAGTCCTGTCACAACAGTCCGGCACGCCACCTAAACTCCGCCCCTGTGCGTTCTACTCCAAGAAGCTCAGCTCGGCGGAGCGCAATTATGACGTTGGTGACAGGGAGCTGTTAGCCGTAGTCCAGGCCCTAAAGGTGTGGAGGCATTGGCTTGAGGGGGCTCAACACCCTTTCCTCATTCTGACTGATCACCGTAACCTGGAGTACATCCGGGCAGCTAGGAGATTGAACCCTCGTCAGGCTAGGTGGAATATGTTCCTAACCCGGTTTGTTTTTAAGATCACATACATCCCAGGGTCCCAGAATGGTAAGGCAGACGCCCTGTCCCGGCGGTACGACACAGAGGAGAGGTCCAATGAGCCTACTTCCATACTGCCGGAGTGTTGTCTGGTGGCTCCGGTGGTATGGGAGGTCGATGCGGAAATCGAGCGGGCACTGCGTACCGACCCTACTCCCCCAGAGTGTCCTGTGGGGCGGACGTACGTTCCGCTCGAGGTTCGTGATCGTCTTATTTATTGGGCTCATACATCACCCTCCTCTGGACATCCAGGTATTGGCCGGACAGTGCACTGCCTTAGCGTGAAATACTGGTGGCCAACGTTAGCTAAGGATGTGAGGGTTTATGTCTCCTCCTGCTCGGTGTGTGCCCAGTGTAAGGCGCCTAGACATTTGCCCAGGGGTAAGTTACATCCCCTGCCCGTTCCACAACGACCATAGTCCCACCTCTCGTGGATTTTGTAACCGACCTACCCCCTTCCCAGGGGAATACCACCATTTTGGTCGTTGTGGATCGGTTCTCCAAGGCCTGTCGTCTCCTCCCAATGCCGGGTCTCCCTACTGCCCTACAGACCGCCGAGGCCCTATTTACCCACGTGTTCCGGCACTATGGGGTCCCCGAGGATATTGTGTCTGACCGAGGTCCCCAGTTCACCTCCAGAGTCTGGGGGGCGTTCATGGAACGCTTGGGGGTCTCGGTGAGCCTTACCTCGGGGTACCACCCAGAGAGCAATGGGCAGGTTGAACGAGTCAACCAGGATGTGGGTAGGTTTTTGAGGTCCTATTGCCGGGACCGGCCGGAGGAGTGGTCTAGGTATATCCCCTGGGCAGAGATGGCCCAGAACTCTCTCCACCACTCCTCCACCAACTTAACACCTTTCCAGTGTGTTTTAGGGTATCAGCCGGTCCTGGCACCGTGGCACGAGAGCCAGATCGAGGCCCCTGCGGTGGACGAGTGGATTCGGCGCTCGGAGGAGACGTGGGATGCTGCCCATGTCCATCTGCAGCGGGCCATCCGTCAACAAAAAGCGACTGCCGATCGCCACCGCAGTGAGGGACCGGTGTACGCACCGGGAGATCGAGTCTGGCTCTCGACTCGAAACCTGCCCCTCCGCCTGCCCTGCCGGAAGCTGGGTCGGCGGTTTGTGGGGCCCTTCAAAGTCCTGAGAAGATTGAACGAGGTGTGTTACAGGTTACAACTGCCTATTGAGTACAAAAATGTTAACCCCTCGTTCCATGTGTCTCTTCTCAGGCCGGTGGTAGCTGGTCCACTCCACGCAGATGAGATAGGAGAGACCCCTCCGCCCCCTTTGGACATCGAGGGGGCCCCAGCGTACAGGGTCCGGACCATCTTGGACTCGAGGCGCCGGATGAGTGGTCTCCAGTATCTCGTGGAGTGGGAGGGGTACGGTCCGGAGGAACGGTGCTGGGTGCCTAGGAGGGACATCCTCGATCCATCCCTCCTGACTGAGTTCCACCGTGGGCATCCCACGCGCCCGGGTCCGCGTCCTCCTGGCCGTCCCCGAGGCCGGGGTCGGCGCACGGCTGGAGCCGCGCGTCAAGGAGGGGGTACTGTCACGGTTTCGGCCGAGACTGCTCCTCCTCCTGGTTCGGGCAGGCCTCGGCGTTCGCCGTCCCCGGAATACTAGCTGCCACGTTGTATGTTTCGTGGTGTGATTGCTTTGGTCTGTCTTGTACACCTGTATCTGTTTGTGTCCTGATTACGTGTCCTATAAGTTCCTTGTTTTGTATTAGTTTGATTGTGTGTTGTTTTCCTGCCTGTCGTGCGGAGCTGCGTGTTTGCGCTCTGTCTATTTTTGGATTATTGTTTACGCATGTTTGCGTAATTGCCTCGCCTCCGTTTGTTTTCGAGGTCGTGTATTGTTTTGTTGCACGTTGGACTATTAAAGTCTTTTGGACGAATCCTCTGTGTCCTGCGCCTGACTCCTCCACCACATCCACATCGGTTCCTCTGACACCCTATTGGTGCATTGGAGCGTTTCTTTGCATATTTTCATTAGGGAAAGACCAGTGCTTAATTTGTAAATAGGGAGATGCTGGAATAAAAAGTGAGCGCAAGAGGGGTGTGACCTGGGGGTCTCTGAGGTACCGGAATGCATAATTTTTTAAAAACTTTATAATAAAGCAGTGCATGCTTATCATCGCATTTGCGTAGTGGCATAGAGCATTAGAGTAGAGGTGCTTACAGAAGTTGCACACATGGGGAATATTTGTAGTACATTTGTGCGGGAAAAATTTGGCCTTTTATAAACACATTTCATGCAATTTTACGTCATTTTACATGACTGGCGACTTTAGCAGAATATTTTTTAATAACGCACAAATGATCAGGCTACTTTGACACTGACCAACTGAGAATCTGAGATCAATAAAAACGACCTTGTCTTGAATACATCAATAGCCTAGGGCTAGGTGTGTGGAGACACATATTGTACAATATGAGGAGGAAATTATAGTCCTAAAAAAGCTTTTGAGTTTCACTGACTCACTCAATGATGCGCAGCTCACTCGCAGGTGATGGCCAATGTGCTCGTGCCAAAAGCCTACAGTGTCTTCAGAAAGTATTCACACCTAGGGCTGTGGCTATGGTTGAACGTACACAGGTTGGTTGAACGTAGAACTATCATTTCCTCCTCATATTGTACAATATGTGTCTCCACACACAGGCTATTGATGGATTCAAGATGAGGTTGTTTTTATTGATCTCAGATTCTCAGTTGGTCAGTGTCAAAGTAGCCTGATCATTTGTGCTGTATTAAAAAAGATTCTGCTAAAGTCGCCAGTCACGTAAAATTGCATGAAATGTGTCCTGTGTAGCTCAGTTGGTAGAGCATGGCGTTTGGTTGTGGGTTCGTTTCCCACGGGGGGCCAGTATGAAAATGTATGCACTCACTAACTGTAAGTCGCTCTGGATAAGAGCGTCTGCTAAATGACAAAAAAATATATATATATCTTTAGGATCGTAAGAAAATCCATAAGTAAATTGTCAGGATTGTAAGAAAAGCCAGGCGTGAAACATGAAATGTAAACGTTAAAATAGATCTGTAAAAGTACAAACCCTATGTTACGACTATGAATGAACATTTACACGTTCAATTCTTACTTTACGTCTCCCTTTACTCGGTTACAGATCTTTTTATGCGTACAAACTTTTGTCAGTAATGTGTCATCTGCCAAGGACATGAACCGAACGTAGCTAGTCGAAGTTAGCTAGTCAATCAAGTAAACGCAGCTTCCGGTTTCATTTCCAAAATAAAAGTCTAGAGCTTGTTTTAGAACTGCATTCAATAACGACGTTACACCAGTAGATGGCGTAGTATAGGCTTGGGCCTTCAGCAAATGACTTGTGTGAGAATGATAACGACACAGAGGAGCCTTGTCTAGAATAACCGCCTGAGCTGCAAAATAGAAAGTAAATATGATTTAGGCTAGGCCTATTCTGCTATTTAAATATGCCATGCTGTATTGTGTTATTTAATGTTGTGTGTTATTGTATAATTTATTTTTATAGCCGCGTGGGGCTATTGTGGTGATCATGTAACCTAATGAATCACACTTTTTCCAGTATTTGGGAGCACAAACTGCAGGCCTTATATTAGGCATTTTGACCGTTGTATTAGTGAATTCCACTCTGTATGTAGGCTTGTTATAGCCTAAAAAATTGCACCACCCCTTCACGGAGAGGCTATATCCATATCAATAAATGAGACAAAACAAAATATTGATTAAGTCTTGGCTATAACCTGTCCTGAGCGAAATAGCCAAGGGGTCCCAAATGGTCAAGACTATCTATAGCCTATTCTTATTGGCAGATCTGTTTTCCCCATCAGCCACTGCACGTGCATCTTCAACTATTTTGTTTAAAATGTATTTAGAGGCCTGTGAGCTAGGGTCTCTTTTTAAGGGGAGGCCTATAATAAAAACATTTATAAAACACAAATAGTGTTTTACAATTATTTCGTAAGACGCCAGTACTCAAAATGGTAGCCTAAATTGCAATGCCTACAAGTTGAAGGTCTATTCTTTATTTGGATAGGCCTAAATTAAACATTTAATTATTAAAGTGATAGGCTAAAGAAGTTGAGAATTTAGATCATATTGAATACACATGGATTTCAATAAACAAATGGATAAGACTGTTCTATTCTCTTTGATTTAGTTCCTATTGCAACTCAGTCAAATAACTGAATGGATGACACACTGACTGAATGGAGGATTAATTAAATGTTCAAATATGTTGGAATGACGAGTTGCACGCATCATGCATGCTCTGCACTTTATTTGACTAGTACGCCTACATAAGGGTATAATGGGTCTATGACTGCATGCCTCCAGAAGGGCATCTTCTGAGGCTGAGGGGTGCCTTTCCGAAGGCACATGGTGCTGTGGTGCTGCATGGAGATCACAAGCTCTTCTACTGGGCAGCAGTGTCGCGATGGAGGGAATAGCCTATACGGAGACTACCTAAGACCAAGGGAGAGTTATTGTGTGGGAATAAGCTTATGTCAGACTTAGCCTACGTTTAACCTCTCCCTTGTTCATTTCAAAGTCCATATGTTCATGACCTGATTCATATAAATCATATCAAATTATTTTAAATTCATATTAACCCCTCCTACAGAATATGCTTTGGCAAGATTTTGAGAGATGGAAAAAATATCAAAATATTCTATAGAAAATATTTAGAGTGGCAAAGACTCCAGTGGTCATACATAATTCATAGAGTCACCAAACATCTATTATTATTATTCTGTTACATTTTTCCTGGTATATACTACTGGTTATGATTGCAGACAGAGCCCAGAGAATGGGATGGTGCAATATTGAATTAGTCATACTTTGATAAGGTGCATGCATGGGGTCCATGTCACCCATAGATATGCCCATGCTGTAGAGATACACCTAGCGGACTTAAACTTCACTGTTGTAGGCATAATATAGCTAGTGCTATCTAGACTTGCACTGGCAAACAAATCCATTACATTAGCTACCTAAATGTGAAGTAAAGTCAACTGAGGAGTAATAGAGAATGGAGACTTTTAACTTGAAAACGTGCAGGATACCTCTTTCTGGTTTCCCTGACTTCCGTTGTTCTTATACTGTGTTATGCTTGTTTGGGTAGCACTCCTTACAGGCCATTTGGTGTATGCATTTTTTGTTGGTGAGATGAAACTGCCAAAACTCTGAAAGGTATCATTGTACGTCAGAATTGCATGGTATTTGTATGTTCACGTTTACATTCATGTTTCACTCATGGCTTTTCTTACGATCCTAACAATTTACTTATGGATTTTCTGACGATCCTACCGATACGTACGTTCAACCTTTTGGCAGGTATCTGGCTCCATATGTGGCAGTCATAAAATTTCATCAGCCTGTGTTCTTCAAGCTAAAAAACTGCAGATCTCACGGTAAGACTGACATAAACACGTTTAGCATCTCCTGGCTTCAACGCATAGCGTGATGCAGACCTTTGGAACATCAACATTTTAAAAAGTCTAAGAGCAACATAGCTTCAGCGTGTAAATTATCTAGAAAGATGTGTTGGCATCGAATAATTGCCTCTGGCCCCCTCCCAGTTAGGGCGAGTGATGAGCTCTACAGCAGAGTCTCACAACTCAATCGCTGGTTGAAAACTGTTTTCTGCCCCTCCCAAAAGATAGAATTTGTAGATAATTGTCCCTCTTTCTGGGACACCCACAAACAGGACCAAGCCTGGCCTGCTGAGGAGTGACAGACTCCATCCTAGCTGGAGGGGTGCTCTCATCTTATCTACCAACATAGACAGGGCTCTAACTCCTCTAGCTCCACAATGAGATAGGGTGCAGGCCAGGCAGCAGGCTATTAGCCAGCCTGCCAGCTTAGTGGAGTCTGCCACTAACACAGTCAGTGTAGTCAGCTCAGCTATCCCCATTGAGACCGTGTCTGTGCCTCGATCTAGTGCAAAACTAAAGATGTCGGTGTTCGCCTTAGAAATCTCACTGGAATAAAGACCTCCTCCATTCCTGTCATTATTGAAAGAGCTTGTGATATCTCACATATCAAAATAGGGCTACTTTATGTTAGATCCCTCACTTCCAAGGCAGTTATGGTCAATGAACTAATCACAGATCATAATGTTGATGTGATTAGCCTGACTGAAACATGGCTAAGCCTGATGAATTTACTGTGTTAAATGAGGCCTGTCCTCCTGGTTACACTAGTGACCATATCCCCCTACGCATCCCGCAAAGGCGGAGGTGTTGCTAACATTTACGATAACAAATGTAAATTTACCCCCCAAATGTAAATTTACCCCGTCTTTTGAGCTTCTAGTCATGAAATCAATGCAGCCTACTCAATCACTTTTTTTTATAGCTACTGTTTACAGGCCTCCTGGGCCGTACACAGAGTTCCTCACTGAGTTCCCTGAATTCCTATCGGACCTTGTCGTCATGGCAGATAATATTATAATTTTTGGTGACTTTAATATTCACATGGAAAAGTCCACAGACCCACTCCAAAAGGCTTTAGGAGCCATCATCGACTCAGTGGGTTTTTTCCAACATGTCTCCTGACCTACTCATTGCCACAGTCATACCCTGGATGTAGTTTTGTCCTGTGGAATAAATATTGTGGATCTAAATGTTTTTCCTCATAACCCTGGACTATCGGACCACCATCTTATTATGTTTGCAATCGCAACAACTAATCTGCTCAGACACCAACCAAGGACCATCAAAAGCTGTGCTATAAATTATCGGAAAACCCAAAGATTCCTAGAGGCCCTTCCAGACTCCCTCCACCTACTCAAGGACCTAACTGAGGATACCCTAGATGCAGTCGCACCCCTAAAAACAAAAAACATTTGTCACAAGTAACTAGCTCCCTGGTATACAGAAAATACCCGAGCCCTGAAGCAAGCCTCCAGAAAATTGGAACGGAAATGGCACTCCACCAAACTGGAAGTCTTCCTACTAGCTTGGAAAGAAAGTACAGAGCAATATCGAAGAGCCCTCACTGCTGCTCGATCATCCTATTTTTCCAACCTAATTGAGGAGAATAAGAACAATCCAACATTTCTATTTGATACTGTCGCAAAGCTAACTAAAAAGCAGCATTCAACAAGAGAGGATGCCTTTCACTTAAGATCATGATCATTAGTAAGCAAATTACAGACTTCTCTTTGAATCTGCGTATTTCTCCAAAGCTCAGCTGTCCTGAGTCTGCACAAAACTGCCAGGACCTAGGATCAATGGAGACACTCAAGTTTTTAATCCTATATCTCTTGACACATTCATGAAAATAGTCATGGCCTCTAAACCTTCAAGCTGCATACTGGATCCTATGCCAACTAAACTACTGAAATAGCTACTTCTTGTGCTTGGCCCTCCTATGTTGAACATAATAAATGGCTCCCTATCCACTGGATGTGTACCAAACTCACTAAAAGTGGCAGTAATAAAGCCTCTCTTGAAAAAGCCAAACCTTGACCCAGAAAATGTAAAACACTATCGGTCTATATCGAATCTCCCATTTCTCTGAATTTTTTTGGGAAAAGCTGTTGTGCAGCAACTCACTGCCTTCCTGAAGACAAAAAATATATACGAAACGCTTCAGTCTGGTTTTAGACCCCATCATAGCACTGAGACTGCACACGTGAAGGTGGTAAATGACCTTTTAATGGCTTCAAAATCAGAAACCTTTTGTCCAAAAATGATGTAGAAAAGCTAATCCATGCTTTTGTCACTTCTAGATTAGACTAGTGCAATGCTCTACTCTCCGGCTACCCTGATAAAGCACGAAATAAACTTCAATTAGTGCTAAACACGGCTGCTAGAATCTTGACTAGAACCAAAAAATTTGATCATATTACTCCTGTTAAGGCTAGGGCTGATTTCAAGGTTTTACTGCTAACCTACAAAGCATTACAGTCGTGGTCAAAAGTTTTGAGAATGACACAAGTATTGGTCTTCACAAAGTTCGCTGCTTCAGTGTTATGAGATATTTTTGTCAGATGTTACTATGGTATACTGAAGTATAATTACAAGCATTCCATAAGTGTCAAAGGCTTTTATTCACAATTACATTAAGTTTATGCAAAGAGTCAATATTTGCAGTGTTGACCCTTCTTTTTCAAGACCTCTGCAATCCGCCCTGGCATGCTGTCTATTAACTTCTGGGCCACATCCTGACTGATGGCAGCCCATTCTTGCATAATCAATGCTTGGAGTTTGTCAGAATTTGTGGGTTTTTGTTTGTCCACCCACCTCTTGAGGATCGATCACAAGTTCTCAATGGGATTAAGGTCTGGGGAGTTTCCTGGCCATGGACCCAAAATGTCGATGTTTTGTTCCCCGAGCCACTTAGTTATCACTTTTGCCTTATGGCAAGGTGCTCCATAATGCTGGAAAAGGCATTGGTCGTCACCAAACTGTTCTTGGATGGTTGGGAGAAGTTGCTCTCAGAGGATTTGTTGGTACCATTCTTTATTCATGGCTGTGTTCTTAGGCAAAAATGTGAGTGAGCCCACTCCCTTGGCTGAGAAGCAACCCCACACATGAATGGTCTCAGGATGCTTTACTGTTGGCATGACACAGGACTGATGGTAGCGCTCACCTTGTCTTCTCCGGACAAGGTGTTTTTCGGATGCCCCAAACAATCGGAAAGGGGATTCATCAGAGAAAATGACTTTACCCCAGTCCTCAGCAGTTCAATCCCTGTACCTTTTGCAGAATATCAGTCTGTCCCTGATGTTTTTCCTGGAGAGAAGTGGCTTCTTGACACCAGGCCATCCTCCAAAAGTCTTCGCCTCACTGTGCGTGCAGATGCACTCACACCTGCCTGCTGCCATTCCTGAGCAAGCTCTGCACTGGTGGTGCCCCGATCCCGCAGCTGAATCAACTTTAGGAGACGGTCCTGGCGCTTGCTGGACTTTCTTGGGCGCCCTGATGCCTTCTTCACAACAATTGAACCGCTCTCCTTGAAGTTCTTGATGATCCGATAAATGGTTGATTTAGGTGCAATCTTACTAGCAGCAATATCCTTGCCTGTGAAGCCCTTTTTGTGCAAAGCAATGATGACGGCACGTGTTTCCTTGCAGGTAACCATGGTTAACAGAGGAAGAACAATGATTTCAAGCACCACCCTCCTTTTAAAGCTTCCAGTCTGTTATTCTAACTCAATCAGCATGACAGAGTGATCTCCAGCCTTATCCTCGTCAACTCTCTCACCTGTGTTAACGAGAGAATCACTGACATGATGTCAGCTAGTCCTTTTGTGGCAGGGCTGAAATGCAGTGGAAATGTTTTTTAGGGATTAAGTTAATTTTCATGGCAAAGAGGGACTTTGCAATTAATTGCAATTCATCTGATCACGCTTCATGACATTCTGGAGTATATGCAAATTGCCATCATCAAAACTAAGGCAGCAGACTTTGTGAAAATTAGTATTTGTGTCATTCTCAAAACTTTTGACCACGACTGTACATGGGCTTACTCCTGCCTATCTCTCCGATTTGGTCCTGCCGTACATACCTACACGTACGCTACGGTCACAAGACGCAGGCCTCCTTATTGTCCCTAGAATTTCTAAGCAAACACCTGGAGGCAGGGCTTTCTCCTATACAGCTCAATTTTTATGGAATGGTCTGCCTATCCATGTGAGAGACGCAGCCTCGGTCTCGACCTTTAAGTCTTTACTGAAGATTCATCTCTTCAGTAGGTCCTATGATTGAGTGTAGTCTGGCCCAGGGGTGTGAAGGTGAACGGAAAGGCACTGGATCGACAAATTGCCCTTATGGTCTCTGCCTGGCCGGTTCCCGTCTCTCCATTGGGATTCTCTGCCTCTGACCCTATTACGGGGGCTGAGTAACTGGCTTACTGGTGCTTTCCATGCCGTCCCTAGGAGGGTTGAGTCACTGACGTGATCTTCTTGTCCGGTTTGTCGCCCCCTCAGGCTCGTGGAGGAGATCCTCGTGGGGTATACTCAGCCTTGTCTCAGGGTAGTAGGTTGGTGGTCTGTTGATAACCCTCTGGTGGTGTGGGCACTGTGATTTGACAAAGTGGGTGTGGTTATCCTGCCTGGTTGGCCCTGTCCGGGGGTATCGTCGGACGGGGCCACAGTGTCTCTGATCCCCCCTGTCTCAGCCTCCAGTATCTATGCTGCAATAGTCTATGTGCCGGGGGGCTAGGGTCAGTCTGTTATATCTGGTGTTATTATCCTGCCTTATCTGGTGTCCTGTGTGAATTTAAGTATGCTCCCTCTAATTCTCTCTTCCTCCCCTCCCGGGTAACCTGAGCCCTAGGACCATGCCTCAGGACTACCTGGCCTGATGACTCCTTGCTGTCCAGTCCATCTGGTCGTGCTGCTGCTCCAGTTTCCACTCTTCTGCTTGCGGCTATGGAACCCTGACCTGTTCACCGGACGTGCTACCTTGTCCCAGACCTGCTGTTTTCAACTCTCTCTCTCTACCGCACCTGCTATTTCAACCTCTAAATGCCCAGTTATGAAAAGCCAAGTGACATCTACTCCTGATGTACTGACCTGTTGCAACCTCTACAACCACTGTGATTATTATTTGACCCTACTGGTCATCTATGAACGTTTGAACATCTTGGGAGAAAAATCTGGCCTTAATGGCCATGTACTGTTATAATCTCCACCCGGCACTGCCAGAAGGGGACTGGACACCCCTCAGAGCCTGGTTCCTCTCTAGGTTTCTTCGTGGTTTCTGCCTTTCTAGGGAGTTTTTCCTAGCCACCGTGCTTCTACTTCTGCATTTCTTGCTGTTTGGGGTTTTAGGCTGGGATTCTGTATAGCACTTTGTGACATCTGCTGATGTAAAAGGGGCTTTATAAATCAATTTGATTGATTGATTGACTAAACGGTCACGTGGAATTTGACTGCCTTCGTGACAGGCGGTGTGGCGGTAATATGGTCACGCAACAGCCCTATCCACAGTACTAACATAAATGACAGAATGAAAAGAAGGAAGCTTGTACAGAATACAAATATTCCAAAACATGCATCCTGTTTGCAACAATTCACTAAAGTAAAACTGCAAAAAATGTGGCAAAGAAATTAACTTTATGTCCTGAATACAAAGCGTTATGTTTGGGCAAATCCAACACAACACATCACTGAATACCACTCTTCATATTTTCAAGCATGGCAGTGGCTGCATCAGGTTATGGGTATGCTTGTAATCGGTAAGGACTGGGGAGTTTTTATTAATTTTTTTATAAATGGAATAGAGCTAAGCACAGACAGAATCCTAGAAGAAAACCTGGTTCAGTCTGCTTTCCACCAGACACTGGGAGACATATTCACCTTTCAGCAGGACAATAACCTAAAACACAAGGCCAAATATACACTGGAGTTGCTTACCAAGACGACATTGAATGTCCCTGAGTGACCGAGTTTGAACCAAAATCGTTTTGACAGCAAGCCTTGAAAATGGCAGTCTAGCAATGATCAACAACCAATTTGACAAAGCTTGAAGAATTTTTTTATATTTTTTAAGTGCAAATATTGTACAATCCAAGTGTGCAAAGCTCTTGGAGACTTACCCAGAAAGACTCACAGCTGTAATCGTTGCCAAAGATGATTCTAACATGTATTGACTCAAGGGTGTGAATACTTATGTAAATGAGATATTTCTGTATGTAATTATCAATACATTTGCAAATATTTCTAAAAACATGTTTCCACTTTGTCATTATGGGGTATTTTGTCAGATTAGTCTTCTCTTTTCAGTAGGAGCCATTTGCTTTCCAAATCCAATTAAATGTTATTTGTCAAATGCTCCGAATTCAACAGGTGTAGTAGACCTTACCGTGAGATGCTTACTTACAAGCCCTTAACCAACAATGCAGTTCAAGAAAGAGTTAAGAAAATATTTACTAAAGTAAAAAAATTAAATAAAAAGTAACATAAAATAACAATAACCTTTTGTTTTCCCGCGATTGTATTTGAAATATTGCGAAAAGCCTGTTTTGTCTGCATGCTATTTATTCACTAACAGATTTGCTGCACGTTCCCGATTTTACGCTATGCCTTGTTATTGGGCTACACACAATCCACAGCTAGGCTATTTTTTTTAATAAGTTATTTATCCTCTGTGGCTAAATTATAGGCCTACTCCTGGTGTAGTATTCTAAATGATAAAATGTCTTTATGAACAGAAAGCGGTAATTCTATAATTTTGGCAAATGTATTTAAATTAATCCAGGGTGTTCCCTTCCCGTGGCTATGGTTCTATAAGGAAATAAATGATGAAGTGCAACGCTGGATAGATGTACTGAATAGGGGTGTGCCGACATGGCCATCATCGTATTCGTAATCGTATCCGTAAATTGGCAAGCGGATCGGATGATACTCATGATGGGAAAAAGTGTTTTAATATGTTGCCAAAAAAAAAAACTGCACATTCGCACTGCAGATTAGGAGCAGTGTGTGGAGGAGTGTGTGTCCTCAATTTGCAGCGGCCATTCAAATTTGCTGTCACTCAGTCAGAATGCACATCAGCGTTTCATATTTTTTCCTTATCCTTGCCCCGCTTGTTAGATATTAAGCACATTGATAGCTTGATAGCAAACGTCCTCGCCATGTGATTTATCATGGTAGTTGCCAGGCAGCAGCAATCTAAATTATCAGACCGAAAATATGCAAGGAAACTGATCGGTGAAATTATGAAGCGAGTGGATGGAGAAATCCACCTTCACTCTATCCAATCAAAGCAGTATGATCAACATACAACATACAGGATCAAAACTGCAACGTACCATGGATAAATTGGGATTGACTGATCTACAAATAATAATAAATCGTTATTTATGATGAAAGGTGATTTGTAGATCAGTTAGTCGGCTGAGGTTTTGATGTTATCGAAAACGGCCATTTAGACCACGTAGAATCTCGCACATAACTGACTGACATGAGAAAGATGCGTACTGGCACCCGAAAATTACTTTTTTTCCTGATCATGGATAATAAAAAACAAATACTCTGATCATAATCGTATCCAGAAAATTGCCCATATCCGTTACGATACTCGTTTTGTCTGACTACTCCGCACACCCCTAGTATGGAAGTCCAGAGAGGACATACTGTACCTGTATGAATAAAAAAAAATGATTATCAAACAATTATTCCCTCATTATGGCGAGATACATTTATTTATCTCATGATGACAAATAAGATTGTAGCCTACATCACAGATTATCCATTATATTGACCAGATACTCAAGTGGCCGCTCTAACAATGAAAATAAATGTCTTCAAAAATGGAAGGCAGTTGGGAGGAGGATAGATCAGGTGGGACCATTCTAGCCAATGAGAGGACAGATATGCGTGTGAACAACAGGCACAACTCCGATATAGTGTTTTTTGTCAAAGTTGCCGGGATATCACGTGCCCTACATATATCAGTACATTCGTAACAACCTAAGCAATACGAAACTTCGATTTGATTAAATAAGCCATTCCATGTTTTGTTACCCAAATTCAACACTCTCTGATTGACCGCTATACAAAAAACGCCATCTGCTGGAGAAGACAGATTTTGGGCCCAGTTATCCCTCTCACTTCGCCTTTTCCTCTCTACATAAAAGGTTGGGAGTGTTTTGAAACCACATGTGATTCACCAGTTTTACTATTTACATTTCTTGGGACCAATACTTTACATGTTGCATTTATATTTTTAGTTCAATGTAATATCTAGTTTCATTCTATTCCAACAGCATTATACGCACCAAATGCGACTCAAGTGGCCCAGTGGAAGCTCCAGAGGCTCTAGGAGTTTCAGACGGTATGGATGGGAACAGTTTTCCGTTCTCTGAAGACAGGGGAGCTGGGGTGAGGACGGCCACATCAACCATGCTTGTCCTGGCAGGCTCCCTGCTGTTCCCTTCAGACATGCAAGACCTGAGGTCCCCACTTCTTTTCTCCTAGCTGACCCCCACAGGATAAGAAGCCTCTGCAACCCAGCTTCACCATTGAGGTTTTTCCTCACAGGCCATGTCTCCACCGATGCCAACGAGAATCTTCACTCTCCGTTCTGGTCCAACAACATGATCCAGCCTCTGGCAAAGCATTGCAGAGCACGATTAAAGCGAATTGCCATCAACCAATTTTAGACATCAGACTGACGGCGCAAATCCTGATCAAGTACGTCGACACCATCAGACCCACTCCAGACACAGAAGTGGAGATCACAGTAGTGATGGGTCGTTCGCAAACAAACGTTCATTTGGCTCCCTGATTTGCATACCGCTACTACTGTTTTTTGAGCTCAAAACAACGTTTTTCTGCAGATAAGTTACAAAATAATTATCTAGTGCGTGAATCCTCACTGCAGATAAATAGTGGGGAGAGCACATCAATCTGGTCCACGTTGATCTAATAATTTGGCCAGGTAATAATGTATCTGAACGCGCATTTCACAATCTGACATAATGGTAGCCTACCTTTTGGGCTTTACATTGGAGATTATACTTTTTTTCATGGTTCTAGGTTGATTTTTAAGCATTTTGAATGAAGAGCCGTTTGGGAGCCGGCTCTTTTAAGTGAACCTTAAATGAACGGAGCCAAATGAGCCGGCTCACTGAAAATTCCCATCACTAGATCCCACCCTGGAAATGGAAACAGAATCAGAGCCAGCTGAAACACTCCCCTACTTGAAGAATCAGGTCCTATATTACATCACAGGGTGGGGAGTGTTTAAGGAGTTGAAGCGCTAATGCGAAACATGGAGGGGTTACTGACTGTTCATTACACCTAGGGCTGGATGGTATACCGTAAAAAAATATATATTTGGATTTAATAGAGTGGATTTAATAATTTCTATAGCGCTTTTCAGTGAGGGAAAATTTTGACTGAAGAGATAGCATTGAATTGTACACAGCATCTCCTCTCACTCTATCTTGGTTCGTGCAGGTGACTGTGACCTCCTCCTCAGACCAATTGGTAGTATGCCCAGAACATTGTTCAGGGAACCAAAAGAAGTATCTCTGTTTCAAGGTCCCAGCTTTGAGAGAAGAAGCCTTTTGAGGTCTCAATCAGTCACATGCAGGAACCAAAGTTAATAATGAATAATGTAAATCATGCTAATATGACTTGTTTGTGTAGCAGTATAAGAGGACTGAAAGGGAACACCCTTGTCAGAGTTTTCATCAAGCTTGGATTGAGTTTGTGAACCTCTCCGGCCATGATAATAAAGATTGATTCATTTACATTGAGTTCGAGTCCTTAGTGGTGAATTTCCACGACAGCTTCAAAAGCAAAATACAAAGAAGCAAAACAGATACATCGTCATGAGTATCCTAGCTATAGTTAGGTCAACCAATAGAGGCCAAGTCTTTGGTGCATGCATCCTCCAAAGATGGAGAGGGCCAGTTCATGGCTTGATCAGAGGAAGGAGGGAGATGGTTGATGAAGAGTCTGGTGACGATTACTGTATATGTAGATAGCATCATTCTTAGACTAGAGTTTGATACTCCTGGTATTGGATATGACTGAAAGATAATGGTTCACAGACATTCATACCCGAAAATAACCTTTATTTACATTTTTTACATTTTAGTCATTTTAGTAGACGCTCTTATCCAAAGCGACTTACATTTAGTGAGTGCATACATTTTTCATACTGGCCCCCCGTGGGAAACAAACCCACAACCCTGGCGTTGCAAGCGTCATGCTCTACCAACTGAGCTACAGGGGACTTTCCCAAGGCATAACAACCTAACAACAATAACAATGACGAACAATAACAATGACAAACCCACACACTAGTGATGTGTAGTTCGCAAACGACTCTTTACTGACTCGATAATTATGACTCATTTTTCTGAGTGACTCGTTCATTTTAGTCATTCGTTTGACCTGGGTCTGGTGAGAATGTGCAGCAACAGTTTGCAGAAACGTGTGGTAATAAAACTTTGGGGATATTCAACTTTAAGGCACGCATGCTGTGAATTGAACTTGATATCAATACCAAGAACACTGATAGTGAGCTCAGTGCAAAAATCGCCATTTCAACAGCCAGATAGATTATCAATAGGGAAAAAAACAGCAAATAAAAATCTTTGAGGTTATATCGTAGTACAGTGCAATAATTGTATCCTTCTTTAATCCTTAATGAGCATTTCAGACAGTGAGTGATCACCACGAGGTAGCCAAGCTTTACATTAAACTAACATTGCTACTGTAACCATTTCCTTCAGCAAACATTCAAACCATTGATTCTTAGTTTCAATTTCTGACTGTAAGTAAGCATATATAGTCGGGGGCAAGACACACACAGCTAGTCATCCTTGGCCTCTGCTTCATAAATGATCCTATGGATGTAGAACCTGACGGCTGCTTTTTTGTCAATGGTCAGCCTTTCAAAAAAAACTTTCTCATCTAGGGCTGTGGTGGTCACAAAATTTCGTCAGCTGGTGATTGTCAAGCAAATAACTGTCGGCCTCACGGTAATTGACCGTTTATGAACATAAACACATTTAGCATCTCCTCGCTTCCACACATAGCCTACAAGCCACTGATGCAGACCTTTGGAACATCTACATTTTAAAAAGTCTAATAAATCCATGTAATATAGCCTACACTGTCACAATAAATCCATTATTTATTTTTGACAGGTCTAAAGAAGCATGATATGAAGAAAATGTAGTCTATTTCAGAAGAACAGAATAGCATACTCTGAGTTGTCCGTATGTTAAGTCCTGCTCTGGCTATGCCAAATGGCTTTGGGCTACACTAGTTCATTTAGCAGACAGGATTTGCTTAGAATTCCGTGGCATTATTTTATATTATGAAGAATACAATTGAACAAAGCTGAATAAAATGGGAAGGTGTCACACCAGCCTTCGCGTTGGCTCCCTCTCCTGTCCAGCTCAGGCGTTCGGCGTCGCCGGCCTTCTAGCTGCTGCCGAACCTGCTGCTGGCAAACATCCTTCACTCATCAACCCCGGACTTGTCTCGTCATCATTACACACACCTGGTTCCAATCCCCACTCTATCACTGTATATATACTCCCGCTGTCATTTGTCTTTGTCGGTCATTGTATATGTTGCTTGTTTTCCTGAGAGGAATCGCTCCTACTATTTCCTGAGTACTTTATATTTTGCACTGTGGGTTTCATCCCGCTTTAATCTATGGTGCTTTAATAAATGCAGTAGTTCTAAACCTGCGACTGCCTCCTGCCTACTCCTCTCTACACGTGTGACAAAATGATATTTTCTCCAAACGATTTGAGGGAGTGCGTCATGCGGCTATTCTGTGTTGAGCGGTTAACAAAGAAGTAGGTACTCCTATCTGCTTAATTTAGAGTTATTAATGTAACTTTAGTTGTTCTACAAACGTTGGGCTATATGTTTTGATTTTTAATACATTGTAAGGCTGCATGATGAAACTAATGATGATTTGAAAAATAGTAGCTTGAAAGGCATGAGCTCTACTTTGTTTTTTGCGCAGGCTGTACACACTTCATCAGTCTCTCATTCACAATTTGACAAGCACTTGATAATGCCTCTAATTTCACAGCGGCATCCCCTTCATGTGGCCGTAATGCACCCTAAAATCCATGTCTTTTTCAGACAGTGGTCGTTGTGTGCTTGGCCCGGAGTGCTGTGTTGTGGCCTTCTCCCTGAATGCTGCGCACTCCGAAGCATCTCTCACTCACATAGCTCTCCATCAGGTGATCGGGTCTTTCTCACAGGCTACAAGTGAAGACAGACACATCGGGGACGCAACTTATCCAATTCCCAGGTTGCATATTGAAGATATTGGAAGAACTGTCAACATTTACTTTTCGTCAGCCAACAAGATGAGTAGGCCTAACGAACAGCAAAAGCACTAGCCTATGTCAATCTACTGTCCCCCATAGTACAAAAGTCGACCTATTCTGTGCAAGAAATAAATATTCCAAACATAGTCTGGGACAGTTGTGGGATGTGATAGATACACTAGCTCAAAAAACATTTTTACGCAATCTGGCTGATGCAACAGATCAGAACGTTTAGCTTAAAATCTTAATGAACTATTAGGCTATTTCTTCACATTATAAGCACAGCGATTCGCACATGGCAGTAGGCTATAAGCGTGAATGTTCCATTAGCAGGAAAACACCATTATCAAAATGTACCGCAAATGCGATTATGCATGTAATGTTTTTATTATAAAGGTGCATTTCTATGGTGAAAATTATCCCCAAACTTGAAACTCACGAGCTGCTTATGTATGCCAGTTAGGCTCTACACCCCTTGTAAAGCGGATTAATGTACTTAATTTTAAGAAGTAATTTGGCCACTTTAGTTGTGATACAAACCTTATCAAAACATATGGGCCTATGGGCTAGGCTACATGAGGTGTGCGACTAGGATTTGAAAAAGTCACGCAAAAAAAAGGCATTTCTTCTTATGCTGGGCATCATTCACAAGTGATAATATATAATTCACAAGTGATAGGCTAATATTGTCACCCATCAGACTACAGGGGCAGTGGGACAAAATACATGTCATCTATGCACTTAAATAGCGAATGGAGGCGCTTTTCCCATGGTCATTTTCATGCCAGCCAGGTAGGCTATACTCCTGTTGTAAAGATAAGCAATACGGTTAATATTAGGAAAGTTGAGAAATAAATGTAGTAGGCCTAGCCTATAGAAAGCTGATGGGATCCTCCTCTTTTTAGTAGAGGCCATCACTCTGTTTTCTCGCACAATTGCATAGCCTATAGAAATGTTGCACAACATGGGCTCTCATGAAGTGTTTGATTAGATTTTCGATTACATTTGCATTGATGTCAGCGTGATTAGAGGGACAATAGAGTGCTGAGTACCAGGCAGTTAGCAAGTTTGGTAGGCTACTAATGACCATCAGCAGCATCAAAGCTTGGAGAAGCCTAATTACTGTGACTAACCAGTTATGGAGAATTTGACTGCATTCATGACTCGTGACCGCCGGTGTGGCAGTAATACGGTCACCGCAACAGCCCTATCCTCATCCAGATCCAGAGGGGTCTGGATAGGGGCCTGGGTGGGTGGTGGTGACGGTGGACCCTCCGACGACTTCTTTGCTACTACAAGGAGCTCTTTCTCTATGTCCTGCTCCTTCATTGAAAATGTTTGTATTTTACACTGCTCATTTTTCAGAATTTTGAAATCCCAAACAGAAAAGTAGTTAGAGCCTTTTTACCTTTTTTCACACCTAATCCTAACTTAATCCGCCAAAACAGTGTGATGTAGGACGTTGGTACCCAGGCAGGCGCTAATGCGTCTCTGTCTAATAACAAATGGATGAATGGGCAATAATTGTGCACCTTACTTCACAATTGAATTTAAATTAGGACTAACTGGATGATAAGGAGGGTGAAGAGGTTGATTTAATTTAGTGTTTGTGTTATGCCTATTTAATCAGCAGCAAATAATTTGACCGCATCTTTGCGGGTTGATACTATTCTCTTTTACATTTTACTTTGTTAGAAAATGCTGTTATGGGACTGTTTTATTTACTATAACTCTATTACTAATCACATTTATTGTAAGGGAATCGAAAACATGCTACATGTTGCCGTAGGCCTTTAGAATAATGCAAAACATATCCTTGACTCGATCCAGCGAAACAAACGATGCCAGCCCACTGAATTAATGACAAATGGATGGAATGGGCGATAATTGTGCAAGTTACTTCACAATTGAATTTAAATTAGGCCTCACTGAATGATGAGGGCGAAGAGGTTGATTTAATTTAGAAAAACAATAGTGTAATGATGAGTTTGTGTTATGCCTATTTGTCAGTGTTGGCGCTCATGTTAATAATTTGACCGCATGGCTTGCAGGTTGATACTATTCTCTTTTACGTTTTACTTTGTAGAAAGAAGCCGTTATGGGACTGTTTTATTTACTATAACTCAATTACTAATCACATTTATTGTAAGGGAAACGAAAGCATGCTACATATTGCAGTAGGCCTTTAGAATAATGCAAAACATATCCTTGACTCTATCCAAGTTGATGAGCGGGAAACAAACGATGCCAGTCAGCCAGCCTGCACAGCCAGCCCATCGAAACTACACCTAAATTATACCAAAACTAATTTCACACATAAGAGTTAGCCTATAGACAAGATTACATTTACAATAATCTGATGAGTGACAATATTAGATTTATCAGTTGTCAAATTGTTCATGAAGAGATGAGCGCATCTTGTAATTGACAGATGCAGGGAAGGGAGCATCGCTTTATCAAATCTTCCTTCAGAGTCACATGCAGGTAAAACATTGTGATTTCTATATAGTATCTGAAAGAGCATATTCTGCAGTTTCTATGACACTTACCTTTGTCAAATTACTCACAATTCAAGAGGTGCAGCTCTTTTTCCAAATAATCTGATTGTGATCTCTCACATCTCAAAATAGGGCTACTTGATGTTAGATCCCTCACTTCCAAGGCAGTCCTAGTCAATGAACTAATCACTGAACATAATCTTGATTTGATTGGCCTGACTGAAACATGGGTCAAGCCTGATGAATTTACTGTGTTAAATGAGGCCTGTCCTCCTGCTTACTGTCACGTTCGTCGAGGAGTGAAGGAGACCAAGGCGCAGCGAGTGAAAAGAACATGTTGACTTTATTACTTAAAGCAACCAAAAACAACAAACCAAAGCGACGAATGTGAAGTCCAATAGTGTCAATGACTAAACAGGAACAAAAACCCACAACCCTCATGAGAACACAAACAGTTAAATATGGCTCCCAATCAGAGATAACGAGCCGACAGCTGACACTCGTTACCTCCGATTGGGAGTCACACGACACTACAATTACTCACCCAAAACACAACCAAACGAATACACCCTATACACCAAAACCCCACAACAAAACCCAACAAAACAAATACACCCTGGCTCAAATACAAAAGTCCCGGAGCCAGAGTGTCACACTTACATTAGTGACCATATACAACGCACTTCCCGCAAAGGTAGGGGTGTTGCTAACATTTACGACAGTAAATTTCAATAAACGCAAAATTTGTTTTTTTTAATCCTGTATCTCTTGACACATTCATGAAAATAGTAATGGCCTCTAAACCTTCAAGCTGCATACTGGACCCTATTCCAACTAAACTACTGAAAGAGCTACTTCCTGTGCTTGGCCCTCCTATGTTGAACATAATAAATGGCTCCCTATCCACTGGATGTGTACCAAACTCACTAAAAGTGGCAGTAATAAAGCCTCTCTTCAAAAAGCCAAACCTTGATCCGGAATTTTTTTTTAAACTATCGCCCTATATCGAATCTCCCATTACTTTCAAACATTTTAGAAAAAGGTGTTGCGACAAATAATGTATACGAAACATGGTGAAGCCCCAAAATTGCCTACAAAGAGATCTGCTGTTGGATCTGACAATTCATCTTGATGGTTGTACAGTCGTCTCAAATAAAACTGTGAAGGACCTCGGCGTTACTCTGGACCCTGATCTCTGTTTTTGACGAACATATCCAAGCTTTTGTCACCTCTAGATTAGACTACTGCAATGTTCTACTTTCCGGCTACCCGGATAAAGCACTAAATAAACTTCAGTTAGTGCTTAACATGGCTGCTAGAATCTTGACTAGAACCAAAACATTTGATCATATTACTCCAGTGCAAGCCTCTGGCTTCCTGTTAAGGCTAGGGCTGATTTCAAGATTTTATTGCTAACCTACAAAGCATTACATGGGCTTGCTCCTACCTATCTGTCCATTTTGGTCCTGCCGTACATACAATGCATTCGCAAAGTATTCAGACCCCTTGACTTTTTCCACATTTTGTTACGTTACAGCCTTATTCTAAAATGGATTACATTGTTTTTTTCCCTCATCAATTTACACACAATACTCCATAATGACAAAGCAAAAACAGGTTTTATTTTCTTTGTGCAAATTTACTCAGTACTTTGTTGAAGCACCTTTGGCAGCGATTACAGCCTAGAGTCTTCTTGGGAATGATGCTACAAGCTTGGCACACCTGTATTTGGGGAGTTTCTCCCATTCTTCTCCGCAGATCCTCTCAAGCTCTGTCAGGTTGGATAGGGGAGCGTCACTGCACAGCTATTTTCAGGTATCTCCAGAGATGTTAGATCGGGTTCAAGTCAGGGATCTATGTGGTCCTCTGTAGCTCAGCTGGTAGAGCACGGCGCTTGTAATGCCAAGGTAGTGGGTTCGATCCCCGGGACCACCCATACACAAAAATGTATGCACGCATGACTGTAAGTCGCTTTGGATAAAAGCGTCTGCTAAATGGCATAATATTAATATTAATTAATTAATTAATCTAGCTGGGCCACTCAAGGACATTCAGAGACTTGTCCCGAAGCCACTCCTGCGTTGTCTTGGCTGTGTGCTTAGGGTTGTTGTCCTGTTGGAAGGTGAACCTTCGCCCCCAGTCTGAGGTCCTGAGTGCTCTGGAGCAGGTTTTCATCAAGGATCTCTCTGTACTTTTGTCGTATATGATGAATGGTGGCAATTATTGCTGTCAACAAAAGGAGTCGGCTCATACTGAACATTGATCATAAGGTTTATTCAGACCACAAGCTTCAGCATGAGTTTACAGACACGCGTGGTCCGGAGAGCAGTGTCGTCCAATTCTAATGTCTGCTCTGTCCTATCTTCTTCGTGTACCCCTATTTATAACCAATGCAACAAGATGGGCTCCCTCTGCTGGCCAGTTTACAATACACTTCCTGTCTATTATATGTTACCTTATACTAAATATTGCCTTTTGATACTAACATAACCAACATTCCATTTCGTCATGAAAAACATTTAACAAAGGCATAATCTTCAGATACGATATTCCCCCCTTTCGAGGCGAAATAAACGTCTCGAAAACAAACAGAATAAGATTATGACTATTAACCATTTATCTCCTTGAGTATCTTTAACATTAAACCAAACACATTCTCCTCTAGAGTGTAAATACCTTCCTATGAAATACCTGTTTATGAAGTGTGAATACATTACTATGACATATGAAGAAATCTCTATGGAGTGTAAGAGCGAAAAACTGTCCAGCAGCCATCCATCCATATCAATCAAGACAGTAAAATTCTCTCACGGTCCCTCTGCCCCAGGCAACCACCGTCGGTACTCCAGATAACCTCATTAACCATGTAAATGCATTTGAAACTATGATGTAATTAAATACACATGTAAACAAAATCCTATCCATAAATATCCATTGTACGGCTGGTCAACCCATCGAATCGTACAATGAATCTCTCCCTTCCTAGACCTTCTCTGTCCCTAAACATTCACCGAAATAAACAAAAGCATCTAAGATCCTCATCTGCATTCAATAACATCAAACATCATTCTACTAAAATCAATACCTAAGAATATGACACAATTATGTATTACACATCAAATATGTCTATATTTCATTGCAGACACTGGAATGTAGTCCACTACACTTCATCTCCCTGTAGTGTCCTCTTCCAATGGACTTGTTGATGATGGAATCAGCCACACCCTCCTTGTTTCATCTCCTCCAGTCATATTCTCCCTTCATATTGTCTTTGTTTGAGTATTCCAATCTCCACATGTTCTCCCAAATGCTTCTGGAATGACAAGAAAATAAACGACCAAACAGTATCCTTTGCAAAACAACCACTTTCAAATTAAACCTCCATTTCACCTAAGAATTTAAAAAATGATACATAAATGATGCATGAATCACATTAACCTATCCCCCCTTGATTCATAAATCATACTAAAATCATACTAAAAAAAAATGTTTTCCTTGAAACAATAAAAATAAAATGATCAAATAATCAAAAAGGATATTTATCCATTCAGTAGTCCATCTAGACCCCCTCGTCCGTCTTCGTCCAGATCCGGAACAGTCAACACCGGCATCATTCTCCAACCTATTTCCATCTCATAGCTTCCTCAAAAGTCAGTAACATATTACACCTTGCTATCAAAGCTGTCATTAACCCATCACTGCCCCTACTGGCCTAATTGATCTTGCAACCAAATCCTTTCAAATGCATCCCTTATAATGCATCTATAACCCCAGTGATATTATCAAAGTATAACTAATATTTATCAATATTATCTTCCCAAATGTTACACCATACCATGAATGAAGTCCCCCCTTCTCCCTTAGACTTACCCTTCAATGATAGGCTTGAAGACTATGACATGTAGCCATGTCTCTTTTCACCCCATTTTCAACCCTAGCTTCAGATTTCTGTATTGGTACCACTCCTCTTTTAATGGTAAAAACCTCATATGGAAGCTTAAACGTTGACCTGTAACAACATCCTATCCCCCATAGGGTAAGAATATACTCTATCATCACAAACCCACCAAATATCTCTAAAATTCCCATAGTCACATTGTCAGTCAAAAGCTAATCTTTTAACCATCAAAGTCCTGCTCTTCTTACTACCTGATATATAAAAAGTAACCTATTATTTGTCATTACTACCCTTACGGTCATACTTATCCACGGTTATCCTATACTCATCACACTCTGATATTCCCATAAACATACCCCTTACCTCATATGTTTTATTAGAACAACAACAACTTTTATCTTCACTGGTTCACCTGAATACTTCAGGTTTCCACTGTTACCTGACTTTACTTTCCATCTAACAATTCCCATAGGGTAATCCATTTACCCAAGAACACCTAAACCCTAGGCTTAAACCACTGTTCTGACAATGACATTATTTTATCGGTCAATGACTGTTGCCGATACCACAGTCATGACAAAGCATAACCCTGACCCACACCTGCCAGAGGCCGCGCGACCGTCTAACACGTCTTGGGCTGGCATCCCCAACAGACATCAACCCTCAAGATTCCTCACTGATTCTTACCGAATGAGTTAATCTATCTCTAATTTTCACAACAGAGGAACGAGCAGCACTGATCAGATGCCCCCCCCCTCTGTCATCAAAATCAAAAGACCCCATCCTGCAGCTTCCATGATGAATCTCTCTTCTCCATTTCAGATTAACCTATATTGCTCTCTACTACTATCTGCTCTACTTTTTAACCCTATTCGTAATAACCTAAACCCCTGAGTCTCTCTTGCTGCCTCCTTTAATTTCAGAAAAGTTGTTGTCATCCTTCCTACATTTGCTATTACCATCGTATCATTAATCCCTTCCCAAAGTTACCATTAACGTTGTTGATTTAGTTGATGAATTAAAACCCTTAATTCCCTCTAGTGGGAAACTACCAACATCCTATTCGATTATTCCCTGTTGGAGTGACTACTGTAATAAACTTATCCTTAACTCCCTCTGTGACTGTGGAAAGTTTTACAGACTTCAAATCTTCCATTATAAGCATCACCTTACAAATTACATAGCCCTTTAACCAATAATTCTTAACCGGAACAAATTTCTATGCTTTCACTAGATAAGTACACATATTCTCCCTGATCTTTATCTGTAACCTTACGCAAAATAAGTGAACAGTCACTCCTAACCCTCTTCTAAACTATACCTCCTTTTACTCCTGGTCCTAATAACAACACTTATTCTCCATAATTATCTCTCCATATGAGAGAAACGTCCCCATCCTAAATGGCATATTATAATTATTATTCTCCTAACCCTCATAACAGTATTTTCCCCCTATAATTGGTGCTGTATTGGTTCCCTTATAATCAAATGCAATATATTTATGACTTTAATACCTATCAATGTTGAAAGAGTTAAATTGCTTCTTACTGTTGTTATAATAGCCTCACGTGTTGATGTCCTTAGTTACTCCTAATTTTCCCCCAGTTTTCCCCTAAGACTTTGAACTCTTTCCTTGTACTTCCATCCATCACCACTAGTGTAACTTTTTCCCCAAATCGCAGTCCTATCTCTAAATCCCTGACTTTCAAACTTTTGATTACACAAAGTACACCTATAATGACCTTGATCTCCCTGCTGGAAACTGTAAATATAGATACTCAATCACCCTCAAATCATTCAGCAACACATACTTTCTCAATGCATCTGCTCCTAATCGATTTAAACTCCTACCATATCTTCCCACTAAACTTTAAAATGTCCTTCCTCACTGTTCTCTCTCTGTCTTACTACTAACTTTGAAACTTAGCTTACTGTCTCAGAGTTCCTTCACCCCTAGTTCTCCTAACTTATTTTAATCTAATCTTTTCTCTCATAACATTTAAAACCTTTTCCCCTGATTTATTGACAAAATCTCTTACCACCAAATTTTTAGAATATGTGATTGGGAAAGTTCCCCACCTGCTTCTGACTCATTACACACAGACTTGGCAAAACGACTAACCCCCCTTTTAGCCTAGCCTAGCCTGAAATCCCTTAATGTAAGAATGTAACCCAGAATAATAATCACCCCTTTTAACTTTTCAGACAGATTGTCTTAGACAGTCTAGTGTACATCTTATTGTACAATTCAATTCTCTTCCCAACACTGCAATAACAGTATCTTCTAATATTAGTATGTCTATTTTGATTAACTGTTTTACTACCTCAAATCCCTATCCTAATTCGTTATCAATTAGTGATATGTTTAACCTCTTTAGGCCTAAACCCAGATAAGTTTTCCCCTATTCACTATCACTTCTAATGGTCAGTTGTTTTTACTTCAATTGTTGGCTATTTTCTCTTCTTCTCTAATCGATGCTCTCAGCTGATACCCCCCTTCCGGATATTCTAGACACTAACAGGTGATCTTGAATTGCCCCTGTATCTTCCTTAAAAAGGTTCTCTGTTCTTCCTCCTAACTTGTTGCATGAACAGGTAAAGTACCCAATCTGTCCATAATTATACCAGTCTTCTGAAAGTTGCTGAAAGTGTAGCTGAAATATTCCTCCTTCTTCTTTGTTCTTCTCCCTCTCCAATTCTGTGTCTGTCCAGAAACTGGCGGTCGATATGGAACATCTGGTCCCCCCTTGGCTGGTACAATTGCTTTTGATATTGTTCCGTTGAAGCTGTAACAGTGATTGTTGATTTGGTTCACCCTGATTCTTCATCACACAAGCTTCTCTTCTCCACCAGTTGTATGATTGACTTCTCAGAGTTTCTTCGTCCTGTTCTTTGTTGTTGACATATCAGGATTCTTCAAAAGCTTATATTTCAAGTTCTGTCCTCGAAATATCGTCTTCCATCATCTTCTTACTTTTCTTCAGCATCTTTGCCTCAATGTATTCTTCTTCTCCTCCAATTCTTGGGATTAAAAATGTTCTCCGCAGGTTTTCTCCTTGTCTCTTCTGTATCTTCAGCGTCTCGAGCTGTTCCTCTAGCTCCCTTACCTCTCCCAAAGTCGTCTCTTCCTCCAGGCCTGATACGCCTCGGTCTATATCTCCTATTTCTTCTCTGCCAGTCATTGTAGGATAAAATCCTCTTGAACATACAACACCTTTCATCTCCAAATCTTCATCACTTTCTTCATCAGAACTCGAATCTCTTGTCTCCTTCTTCGTTCAACTTTCATCAGAGATCAAGTCTCCAGTATCCTTCTTTCCTCTCTTGCCACTTCCTTCTGATCACAGAGTCACCTCCACCCATGGCCTCTCATCAATCACTCTCCTCTTCATCCTCCTCATCTCCTTAAGTTCCCAGACATCCCGGTTTTCCTTCCGTCTTCTGGATTCATCTTCATCGTTGTTTCTGCTCGTATTCGTCTTCATCTCTGATGCCATAATCACCCTGCTGGATGATGTCTTTCTGCTGAATCCGTATGTGAGAAAGGTGTACTAACTTCTGCCATTAGTCTCTCCTAACACTACTCTAACCCTACTTTGATTACTTTGATTAAAAAAATGACTATTTTAATCAATTTTTCCCCTATATCAAGCCCTTTTAAATTCCTTTATTGTGAACTATCCTATTTTAGACTATATAAGTTATATAGGCTTCCCCCTGTAATTCTTAATATAACCTAAACAAATCCATTAACCATCCTGAATAATTAATTCCTATGTCACCAATTTATCCATTAGTGTTGAGTATATTACCACAACCCATCAAATGCAAGTAAATGCAAGTTAGTCATCTTCAGACTAAAATACCCATAAACAAAGCCTTCTAACCTTACAACCCCTTCAATACTCCAATTCCCATAACCCCTTGCTCTATTAGCTCTAATTATCATAAATTTACAGAAGACTCCCTCAATCCATCCTGGATTCCCAACACATCTGTAATTAAACCCCAGTGATGCACATAGCCTCCAAAATGCAATTTTTAATGAAATAGTATTTGCCAAGTCTATGTAAAATCGTCATAACATCACATATCCTGTTAGGGAAAGATTTTGTAACCATAATCAGTACCAAAACCTTTTTGACTTGATCCTCTGCCACGTGACGTGATCACTTCCTGTATCTCCTCGCTCCCCCTCTCTCCTGTCTCTCATGACAAGGGACAAAGACACAAGAACAGCTTTTAGTAGTTCATGCCATCACTGAGTATTTCCAACCATTCAAAATTCATTCGTTCTACATTATTCACTCTAAGACTAAACTCAGGACTAATTATAGATCGCCCAAAACATTTTGCTTTTAATCCGTCATTTAATTATTTAATTCAATCTATTATAATCCATTATCCTATATTTAATTTATAAATTCAATAGGCTACAAAACAAGTTTCATCTTTAACCAATCGCAGTTTAAACTAGAATCATCGTGTTAAAATCTCTTTATGCGTATTTGTTCCGTCGTCTGTGTTCCTCTGTCTCCCCCTGCAGTTTAACCAATGTGTTGTTTTACAGAATTCCACGCATGCGCAAATATCATTTTAAAATTAAACGCATCCCCATACATTTACTACATAGATCGCTCCAAACCATTTCATTTAATTTTAATCGTCTTATTTTAATTAATTATACTCCGTCAACATATATTTGATCTATAAATGTACTACATCTCGCCAAATAGTTTAACGTTCACATAACAGTTACTTTAACGATTTTAAAAGAGTCGTGTTCACCTCTCTTCTCGATAGCTCTTAAACCCCTAAAAGAAACCCCAAACAATCATATGACCTTACGCCACCATTTTGTTCCGTCGACTCAGCACGACCGCATGTCGTAACTCTCGCCCTGTAAAATCACACGCATGCGCACATCCAATCAAAACCACATTTTCACCTCCACGAAACGGATACCAGTCCAGCTGTACCTTTCGCTCCCCTCCCTAGTCAAACAACATTTAACAGCGCTCACAAAACATACAACCTGACTTACAGACAGTGACAAGTTTAAGAGACTTTAATCCATCGCAATGGAATCTCTAAGGATATCCGTTAGCATGTAGCATGCAACACAATTAGCATTCAACCTTAGCATTTAGCTTAGCCTAAGGTACACCGTGACACTAAACACAATTAGCACTAGCATCCACCTCAGCCACCATGATGTAGCATGATTCACACTTTAGCCTTACAAAAATTAGCCTTTAGCCTTAAGCATTAGCATTAGCATTTAGCCACGATGTACCACGTGGCCCGAACCATACAATCAAGCATTTAACCACGAGGCACCACGTGACTGAAACAATCCAGCATTAACACCAACCTCCAGCTAACTGCAGCCTACTAGCTATACAAATGAACACCCCCGCACCGTGGCCAAATCATCATCATCACAATTATCTCCCCGTCTAACTTTTTGTTGCCTTGAAAGATGAATCTCATATCAAGCGGTTATCCCCAACCAATTTCCCGTCGGCCAGAGGGGGAGTATAACATAAATACAACCATTCACTTCATAATTCCCGCTTAAGGAATCAACCTGACCCAACCTAACTAAGTCCAGGATTTGTAGCCCACTCAATAATAATAATAAGAATTATTACGAGTCGCCCGTTTCGAGGTTTTTTCCGTATTCACGGTGCCCTAACTATGCAGATATCTTCCAACCTTTATTCTCTACCAATCCATTGTCCTAAACATGCTATTATTCCCGTTACCCATCAACCAAATTTAAAATATTTTCGTTCAGACTCCCAGTTAACAGCCATAACGCCACCCGAAACACGGTCGTAAGGGTACACTCCTCCAGTGTACATAAGCAGTAACAAAACCAACAACTTAGCTGTGTCTAGTCGGGTCATGACTCCAGACCAAAGTCAGCCTGAGTTAGCTTGATGACTCCAAATGCAGCAAAGAAGGATTGCATCATCCCTCCTGGCTAGCTCGCCATTCTGTCGTATATGATGAATGGTGGCAATTATTGCTGTCAACAAAAGGAGTCGGCTCATACTGAACATTGATCATAAGGTTTATTCAGACCACAAGCTTCAGCATGAGTTTACAGACACGCGTGGTCCGGAGAGCAGTGTCGTCCAATTCTAATGTCTGCTCTGTCCTATCTTCTTCGTGTACCCCCTATTTATAACCAATGCAACAAGATGGGCTCCCTCTGCTGGCCAGTTTACAATACACTTCCTGTCTATTATATGTTACCTTATACTAAATATTGCCTTTTGATACTAACATAACCAACATTCCATTTCGTCATGAAAAACATTTAACAAAGGCATAATCTTCAGATACGATACTTTGCTCCGTTCATCTTTCCCTCGATCCTGACTAGTCTCCCATTCACTGCCGCTGAAAAACATCCCCACAGCATGATGCTGCCACCACCATGATTCTCCGTAGGGATGGTGCCAGGTTTCCTCCAGACGTGACGCTTGGCATTCAGGCCAGTGTTCAATCTTGGTTTCATCAGACCAGACAATCTGGTTTCTCATGGTCTGAGAGTCCTTTAAGTACCTTTTGGCAAACTCCAAGCGGACTGTCATGTGCCTTTTACTGAGGAGTGGCTTCCGTCTTGCCACTCTACCATAAAGGCCTGATTTGTGGAGTGCTGCAGAGATGGTTGTCCTTATGGAAGGTTCTCCCATCTCCACAGAGTAACTATGGAGCTCTGTCAGAGTGACAATCGGCTTCTTGGTCACCTCCCTGACCAAGGCCTTTCTCCCCTGATTGCTCAGTTTGGCCGGGCGGCCAGCTCTTAGGAAGAGTCTTGGTGGTTCCAAACTTCTTCCATTTAAGAATGATGGAGGCCACTGTGTTCTTGGGGACCTTCAATGCTGCTGACATTTTTTGGTACCCTTCCCCAGATCTGTGCCTCAACACAATCCTGTCTCGGAGCTCTGCGGACAATTCCTTCGACATCATGACTTGGTTTTTGCTCTGACATGCACTGTCAGCTGTGGCACCTTATATAGACAGATGTGTGCCTTTCCAAATCATGTCCAATCAATTGAATTTACCACAGGTGGACTCCAATCAAGTTGTAGAAAAATCTCAAGGATGATCAATGGAAACAGGATGCACCTGTGCTCAATTTCGAGTCTCATAGCAAAGGGTCTGAATACTTACAGAAGATAGCCTTATTTGGTAAAAGACCATGTCCATATTATGTCAAGAACAGCAACAAATAAGCAAAGAGAAACGACAGTCCATGAAGGTCAGTCAATACGGAACATTTAAAGAACTTTGAAAGTTTCTTCAAGTGCAGTCACAAAATCCATAAAGCGCAATGATGAAGACCGCCACAGGAATGGAAGACCCAGAGTTACCTCTGCTGCAGAGGATACATTCATTAGAGTTACCAGCCTCAGAAATTGCAGCCCAAGTCAAAGAGTTCAAGTCACAGACACATCTCAACATCAACTGTTCAGAGGGGACTGTATGAATCAGGCCTTCATGGTCGAATTGCTGCAAAGAACCCACTACTAAAGGACACCAATAAGAAGAAGAGACTTGCTTGGGCCAAGAAACACGAGCAATGGACTTTAGACCGGTGGAAATGTGTCCTTTGGTTTGGAGTCCAAATTGGAGATTTTTGGTTCCAACCGCCGTATCTTTGTGAGTCGTGGTGTGGGTGAACAGATGATCTCCGCATGTGTAGTTCCAACCGTATAGCATGGAGGAGGAGATGTTATGGTGTGGGGGTGCTTTGCTGGTGACACTGTCTGTGATTTATTTAGAATTCAAGGCACACTTAACCAGTATGGCTACCACAGCATTCTGCAGCGATACACCATCCCATCTGGTTTGAGCTTAGTGGGACTATCATTTGTTTTTCAACAGGACAATGACCCAACACACCTCCAGGCTGTGTAAGGGCTATTTTACCAAGGAGAGTAATGGAGTGCTGCATCAGATGACCTGGCCACCACAATCCCCCAACGTCAACCCAATTGAGATGGTTTGGGATGAGTCGGACGGCAGAGTGAAGGAAAAGCAGCCAACAAGTGCTCAGCATATGTGGGAACTCCTTCAAGACTGTTGGAAAAGCATTCCAGGTGAAGCTGGTTGAGAGAATGCCAAGAGTGTGTAAAGCTGTCATCAAGGCAAAGGGTTGCTATTTGAAAAATATATATAACACTTTTTTGGTTACTAAATGTTTCCATATGTGTTATTTCATAGTTTTGATGTCTTCACTATTATTCTACAATGTAGAAAATAGTAAAAAAGAAAGAAAAATCCTTGAATGAGTAGGTGTGTCCAAACCTTTGACTGGTACTCTATGTAAATAAGATATTTCTGTTTTTATTTTTAATACATTTGCAAAAATGTCTAAAAACCTGTTTTCGCTATGTCATTATTGGGTATTATGTGTAGATGGATGTGGGGGAATAATAATGTAATCAATTTTAGAATATGGCTTAAACGTAACAAACTGTGGAAAAAGTCAAGTTGTCTGAATACTTTCTGTATATATGTATTAAAGTAGTCAATAGTTTAGTATATGGACCGATATACAGTGGGGGAAAAAAGCATTTAGTCAGCCACCAATTGTGCATGTTCTCCCACTTAAAAAGATGAGAGAGGCCTGTAATTGTCATCATAGGTACACGTCAACTATGACAGACAAAATGAGATTTTTTTTCTCCAGAAAATCACATTGTAGGATATTTTTTATGAATTTATTTGCAAATTATGGTGGAAAATAAGTATTTGGTCAATAACAAAAGTTTCTCAATACTTTGTTATATACCCTTTGTTGGCAATGACACAGGTCAAATGTTTTCTGTAAGTCTTCACAAGGTTTTCACACACTGTTGCTGGTATTTTGGCCCATTCCTCCATGCAAATCTCCTCTAGAGCAGTGATGTTTTGGGGCTGTCGCTGGGCAACACGGACTTTCAACTCCCTCCAAAGATTTTCTATGGGGTTGAGATCTGGAGACTGGCTAGGCCACTCCAGGACCTTGAAATGCTTCTTACGAAGCCACTCCTCCGTTGCCCGGGTGGTGTGTTTGGGATCATTGTCATGCTGAAAGACCCAGCCACTTTCATCTTCAATGCCCTTGCTGATGGAGGTTTTCACTCAAAATCTCACGATACATGGCCCCATTCATTCTTTCCTTTACACGGATCAGTCGTCCTGGTCCCTTTGCAGAAAAACAGCCCCAAAGCATGATGTTTCCACCCCCATGCTTCACAGTAGGTATGGTGTTCTTTGGATGCAACTCAGCATTCTTTGTCCTCCAAACACGACGAGTTGAGTTTTTACCAAAAAGTTATATTTTGGTTTCATCTGACCATATGACATTCTCCCAATCCTCTTCTGGATCATCCAAATGCACTCTAGGAAACTTCAGACGGGCCTGGACATGTACTGGCCTAAGCAGGGGGACACGTCTGGCACTGCAGGATTTGAGTCCCTGGCGGCGTAGTGTGTTTCTGATGGTAGGCTTTGTTACTTTGGTCCCAGCTCTCTGCAGGTCATTCACTAGGTCCCCCCGTGTGGTTCTGAGATTTTTGCTCTCCGTTCTTGTGATCATTTTGACCCCACGGGGTGAGATCTTGCATGGAGCCCCCCTAATAATTGCTCCCACAGTTGATTTCTTCAAACCAAGGTGCCATTAATACAGGTAACGAGTGGAGGACAGAGGAGCCTCTTAAAGAAGAAGTTACAGGTCTGTGAGAGCCAGAAATCTTGTTTGTAGGTGACCAAATACTTATTTTCCACCATAATTTGCAAATAAATTCATTAAAAATCCTACAATGTGATTTTCCGGATTTTTTTTTCTCAATTTGTCTGTCATAGTTGACGTGTACCTATGATGAAAATTACAGGCCTCTCTCATCTTTTTAATAGGGAGAACTTGCACAATTGGTGGCTGACTAAATACTTTTTTTCCCCACTCTACCTAGCATGCAATGACTCCATCAAGCTTGTGACTATACAAACTTGTCGGATGAGTTTGTTGTTTGTTTTGGTTGTGTTTCAGATTATGTCGTGCTTAATGTTGTTGTTTCGCTTAGCTACAGTGCCTTCAGAAAGTATTCACACCCCCTTGACCTTTTCCAAAAGTTGTTGTGTTACAGCCTGAATTTAAATACCCCTTAACGTCAAACTGGAAGAATGTTTTTCGAAATTTTTACAAATTAATTAAAAATGAAAAGTTGAAATGTCTTCAGTCAATAAGTATTCAACCCTTTGTTATGGCAACCCTAAATAAGTTCCGGAGTAAAAATGTGCTTAACAAGTTACATAATAAGTTGCATTGACTCACTCTCTGTGCAATAACATTGTTTATCATTATTTTTGATCACTACCTAATCTCTGTACCCCACACACAATTATCTGTATGGTCCCTCAGTGGAGCAGTAAATTTCAAACCCAGATTCAACCACAAAGACCAGGGAGGTTTTCCAATGCCTCTCAAAGAAGGGCACCTATTGGTAGATGGGTAAAAATAAATAGAAAAAGCAGACATTAAATATCCCTTTGAGCATGGTGAAGTTATTAATTACTCTTTGGATGGTGCATTAATACACCCAGTCACTACAAAGATAGAGGCGTCCTTCGTAACTCAGTTGCCGAAAAGGAAGGAAATCGCTCAGGGATTTCACCATGAGGCCAATGGTGACTTTAAAACAGTTATAGAGTTTAAAAGCTGTGATAAGAGAATACTGAGGATGGATCAACAACATTGTAGTTACTCCACATTACTAACCTAATTGACGGAGTGAAAATAAGGAAGCTTGTACAGAATAAAAATATTCGTAAACATGCATCCTGTTTCCAACAAGGCATTAAAGTAATACTTCAAAAAAAAGTGGCAAAGCAATTAACTTTTTGTCCTGAATACAAAGTATTATGTTTGGGGCAAATACACTCTCCATATTTTCAAAATATTTTCAAGCATAGTGGTGGCTGCATCAAGTTATGGGTGTGCTTGTAATCGTTAAGGACTGGGGAGTTTTTCAGGATAAAAAAGTTACTGAATGGAGATAAGCACAGGCAAAATCCTAGAGGAAAACCTGGTTCAGTCTGCTTTCCACCAGACACTGGGAGATGAATTCACCTTTCAGCAGGACAACCTAAAACAAAAGGCCAAATCTACACGGGAGTTGCTTACCACGAAGACAGTGAATATTCCTGAGATGCCGAGTTACAGTTTTGACTTAAATCTACTTACAAAATCTATGACAGAGCTTAAAGAACTTTTAAAATAATGGGCAAATGTTGCACAATCCAGGTGTGGAAAGCTCCTAGAGACTTACCCAGAAATACTCACAGCTGTAATGGCTGCCAAAGCTGCTTCTACAAAGTATTGACTTAGGGGTGTGAATACTTATGTAAATTATATTTTTTATTCCATTTTCAATACATTTGCAAACATTTCTACAAATATGTTTTAACTTTGTCGTTATGGGATATTTTGTGTAGTTGGGTGAGAGAAAACAATATATTTATTCCATTTGAAATTCAGGCTGTAACACAACATAATGTGGAAAAAGTCAAGGGGTGTGAATACTTTCTGAAGGCACTGTATCTTAAGATGAATGCACTAATTGTAAGTCACTCTGGATAAGTGTGTCTGCTAAATGACAAATGTAAATGTAATAGAAATGAATGGTAAATCATGTATTGTGTCACTTTGAGTCACTTTTATTGTAAATAAGAATGAAATACCATGATTAAAGATAATCATGAATGAATCGTGAATAATGATGAGTGAGAACGTTACAGAGGGTATGATCTTCTGTAACTTTCTCACTCATCATTATTCACGATTCATTCATGATAATCCGTAATCATGGTAGCATCCACATTAATGTAGAAGTGTTCAGAAACATACTCTATTCTTATTTACAATAAAATTAGTCAAAAATGACACAAAACATTATTTACCATTCATTACCCTTAAATAAAAGGTGACATTCTGTACAGTCACCCCATATTAAACATTTTATCTCAAATCCAAAATGCTGGAGTATAGAGCCAAATTAAAAGTTTTAGCTTCACTGTCCAAATAAATATGTAGGAGAGTGTACGTGAGTGAAGAAAAGACAGCATGTCACGTCACACCGCCTTTTATAGTGACAGGTCACATGAGTACAGTAAGGGTGTGGCGTCACTGTAAACATCTTTGATATTAAGCATCTCAATCATATCACGTGAAATGGAAGGAGTTCCCATTGGTCGTTTGGCCACCCGTTACTCTACTCAGAGGACCAAGGTTACATCCGTAACTCAGCGTTTTCATGTCTGGAATCAAATGGAATACAACTGGAGAGTAACATGAAAAGATACTCGTAGCATCTCTGAATCTTTATGTGGCATTCCTCCTCCAGACCTGATTGAGGGTTAGAAGGCTCCATAACGTCAGCTGCCCAGCTGCTTCCCTTTGCTGTGTTTCCTATTAGGACCGGCATGAATCCCAGACGATAAAGCTTCCTGAGCTGAAAGAGTTACAATGGTTAACAGAATTATCTTAAATTGGATTATTTTACATTTGTTTTGTCTTTATTGAAATTGCATGGCATG
>NW_025536928.1:0-45952 GCF_020615455.1 Coregonus clupeaformis
GGTTTGGACACAACTACTCATTCCAGGGGTTTTCTTTATTTTTGCTATTTTCTACATTGTAGAATAATAGTGAAGACATCAAAACTATGAAATAACACATATGGAATCATGTAGTAACCAAAAAAGTGTTAAACAAATTAAAATATATTTTCTATTTGAGATTCTTCAATGTAGCCACCCTTTGTCTTGATGACAGCTTTGCACACGCTTAGCTCATCTGTAATTAGCCCACCCAACTACCTCATCCCCATATTGTTATTTACATTGTTATTTATTTTGCTCATTTGCACCCCAGTATCTCTATTTGCACATCATCTTCTGCACATCTATCACTCCAGTGTTAATACTAATTGTAATTATTTTGCACTATGGCCTATTTATTGCCTTACCTCCATAACTTACTACATTTGCACACACTGTATATAGATTTTCTATTGTGTTATTGACTGTAGTTTTGTTTACCCATGTAACTCTGTGTTGTTGTTTTTAATCGCACTGCTTTGCTTTATCTTGGCCAGGTCGCAGTTGTAAATGAGAACTTGTTCTCAACTCTTACCTGGTTAAATAAAGGTGAAATAAAAAAATTACAATAAAAAAATAAGCAAAGAGAAACAACAGTCCATCATTACTTTAAGACATGAAGGTCAGTCAATACGGAACATTTCAAGAACTTTGAAAGTTTCTTCAAGTGCAGTCGCAAAAACCATCAAGCGCTATAATGAAATTGTCTCTCATGAGGACAACCACAGGAAAGGAAGACCCAGAGTTACCTCTGCTGCAGAGGATAAATTCATTAGAGTTAACTGCACCTCAGATTGCAGCCCAAATAAATGCTTCACGGAGTTCAAGTAACAGACACATCTCAACATCAACTGTTCAGAGGAGACTGTGTGATTCAGGCCTTCATGGTCGAATTGCTGCAAAGAACTCACTACTAAAGGACACCAATAATAAGTAGAGACTTGCTTGGGCCAAGAAACACGAGCAATGGACATTAGACTGGAGGAAATCTGTCCTTTGGTCTGATGAGTACAAATTTGAAATTTTAGTTTCTGACCGCCGTGTCTTTGTGAGACGTAGAGTAGGTGAACGGATGATCTCTGCATGTGTGGTTCCCACCGTGAAGCATAGAGGAGGAGGTGTGATGGTGTGGGGGTGCTTTGCTGGTGACAATGTCAGTGGTTTATTTAGAATTCAAGGCACACTTAATCAGCATGGCTACCACAGCATTCTGCAGCGATACGCCATCCCATCTGGTTTGCACTTAGTGGGACTATAATTTGTTTTTCAACAGGACAATGACCCAAAACACACCTCCAGGCTGTGTAAGGGCTATTTGACCAAGGAGAGTGATGGAGTGCTGCATCATCAGATGACCTGGCCTCCACAATCCCCCGACCTCAACCCAATTGAGATGGTTTGGGATGAGTCGGACCGCAGAGTGAAGGAAAAGCAGCCAACAAGTGCTCAGCATATGTGGGAACTCCTTCAAGACTGTTGGAAAAACATTCCAGGTGAAGCTGGTTGAGAGAATGCCAAGAGTGTGCAAAGCTGTCATCAAGGCAAAGGGTGGCTAATTTGAAGAATCTAAAATCTAAAATATGTTTTGATTTGTTTAACACTTTTTTGGTTACTACATGATTCCATATGTGTTATTTCATAATTTTGATGTCTTCACTATTATTCTACAATGTAGAAAATAGTAAAAAATAAAGAAAAACCCTTGAATGAGTAGGTGTGTCCAAACTTTTGACTGGTACTGTACATAGTTCTGTCAGAAGACAATGGAAGTTTAAACAGTCAGAAATAACACCCTCTCTAGTGTTCAGGAGCCCGTTTGGGAAGTCTTGGACAGTCATGTGATTGCATTAATAAAAGTATCTTCCCTGTCCCTGTGTCCTGCTCCTCCGGGTCAATGCTTTCTCTCCCAGCATGTTTTACACATTACTCACTCCAAGACTATATCCCAAATGGCACCGTATTCCCTATATTGGGCACTGCTTTAGACCAGAGCCCTGTGGGTCCGTATCCCTTATATTGGGCACTGCTTTAGACCAGAGCCCTGTGGGTCCGTATCCCCTATATTGGGCACTGCTTTAGACCAGAGCCCTGTGGGTCCGTATCCCCTATATTGGGCACTGCTTTAGACCAGAGCCCTGTGGGTCCGTATCCTCTATGTTGGGCACTGCTTTAGACCAGAGCCCTGTGGGTCCGTATTCCCTATATTGGGCACTGCTTTAGACCAGAGCCCTGTGGGTCCGTATTCCCTATATTGGGCACTGCTTTAGACCAGAGCCCTGTGGGTCCGTATTCCCTATATTGGGCACTGCTTTAGACCAGAGCCCTGTGGGTCCGTATTCCCTATATTGGGCACTGCTTTAGACCAGAGCCCTGTGGGTCCGTATTCCCTATATTGGGCACTGCTTTGGACCAGAGCCCTGTGGGTCCGTATTCCCTATATTGGGCCCTGCTTTAGACCAGAGCCCTGTGGGTCCGTATTCCCTATATTGGGCCCTGCTTTAGACCAGAGCCCTGTGGGTCCGTATTCCCTATATTGGGCCCTGCTTTAGACCAGAGCCCTGTGGGTCCGTATTCCCTATATTGGGCACTGCTTTAGACCAGAGCCCTGTGGGTCCGTATTCCCTATATTGGGCACTGCTTTAGACCAGAGCCCTGTGGGTCCGTATTCCCTATATTGGGCACTGCTTTAGACCAGAGCCCTGTGGGTCCGTATTCCCTATATTGGGCACTGCTTTAGACCAGAGCCCTGTGGGTCCGTATTCCCTATATTGGGCACTGCTTTAGACCAGAGCCCTGTGGGTCCGTATTCCCTATATTGGGCACTGCTTTAGACCGAGAGCCCTGTGGGTCCGTATTCCCTATATTGGGCACTGCTTTAGACAGAGCCCTGTGGGTCCGTATTCCCTATATTGGGCACTGCTTTTAGACCAGAGCCCTGTGGGTCCGTATTCCCCTATATTGGGCACTGCTTTAGACCAGAGCCCTGTGGGTCCGTATTCCCTATATTGGGCACTGCTTTAGACCAGAGCCCTGTGGGTCCGTATCCCTATATTGGGCACTGCTTTAGACCAGAGCCCTGTGGGTCCGTATCCCCTATATTGGGCACTGCTTAGACCAGAGCCCTGTGGATCCGTATTCCTTATATTGGGCACTGCTTTAGACCAGAGCCCTGTGGGTCCGTATTCCCTATATTGGGCACTGCTTTAGACCAGAGCCCTGTGGGTCCGTATTCCCTATATTGGGCACTGCTTTGAGACCAGAGCCCTGTGGGTCCGTATTCCCTATATTGGGCACTGCTTTAGACCAGAGCCCTGTGGGTCCGTATTCCCTATATTGGGCACTGCTTTAGACCAGAGCCCTGTGGGTCCGTATTCCCTATATTGGGCACTGCTTTAGACCAGAGCCCTGTGGGTCCGTATTCCCTATATTGGGCACTGCTTTAGACCAGAGCCCTGTGGGTCCCCTACATAAGGAATACCTTAGGGTGCAATGGGGGATGCAGAGGGATGGAACTGGTGACTTTAGATTCTGGTGTCAGATATACAGGAAACAGATTCTGGTGTCAGAGTATACAGGAAACAGATTCTGGTGTCAGAGTATACAGGAAACAGATTCTGGTGTCAGAGTATACAGGAAACAGATTCTGGTGTCAGAGTATACAGGAAACAGATTCTGGTGTCAGAGTATACAGGAAACAGATTCTGGTGTCAGAGTATACAGGAAACAGATTCTGGTGTCAGAGTATACAGGAAACAGATTCTGGTGTCAGAGTATACAGGAAACAGATTCTGGTGTCAGAGTATACAGGAAACAGATTCTGGTGTCAGAGTATACAGGAAACAGATTCTGGTGTCAGAGTATACAGGAAACAGATTCTGGTGTCAGATATACAGGAAACAGATTCTGGTGTCAGATATACAGGAAACTGATTCTGGTGTCAGATATACAGGAAACAGATTCTGGTGTCAGAGTATACAGGAAACTGATTCTGGTGTCAGATATACAGGAAACAGATTCTGGTGTCAGAGTATACAGGAAACAGATTCTGGTGTCAGAAATACAGGAAACAGATTCTGGTGTCAGATATACAGGAAACTAAGTATGGTGTCAGATACACAGGAAACAGATTCTGGTGTCAGATATACAGGAAACATATGCCATGGTGTCAGATATACAGGAAACTGAGTATGGTGCCAGATGACACAGGAAACCGATTCTGGTGTCAGATATAAAGGAAACGGATTATGGTGTCAGATATACAGGAAACATATTATGGTGTCAGATATACAGGAAAACATATTCTGGTGTCAGATAACAGGAAACTGATTATGGTGTCAGATATACAGGTAACATATTGTGGTGTCAGATATACAGGAAGCAGGTTGTGGTGTCAGAGTATACAGGAAACATATTATGGTGCCAGATACACAGGAAACAGGTTGTGGTGTCAGACATACAGGACACAGGTTGTGGTGTCAGAATATACAGGAAACAGATTCTGGTGTCAGATATACAGGAAACAGATTGTGGTGTCAGATACACAGGAAACAGGTGGTGTCAGATTTACAGGAAACGAGATTGTGGTGTCAGATATACAGAAACAGATTCTGGTGTCAGAGTATACAGAAACAGATTCTGGTGTCAGAGTATACAGGAAACAGATTCTGGTGTCAGAGTATACAGGAAACAGATTCTAGTGTCAGATATACAGGAAACAGATTCTGGTGTCAGAGTATACAGGAAACAGATTCTGGTGTCAGATATACAGGAAACAGATTCTGGTGTCAGAGTATACAGGAAACAGATTCTGGTGTCAGATATACAGGAAACAGATTCTGGTGTCAGATATACAGGAAACAGGTTGTGGTGTCAGATATACAGGAAACAGATTCTGGTGTCAGATATACAGGAAACATATGCTGGTGTCAGATATACAGGAAACTGAGTATGGTGCCAGATACACAGGAAACCGATTCTGGTGGTCAGATATAAAGGAAACGGATTATGGTGTCAGATATACAGGAAACATATTATGGTGTCAGATATACAGGAAACATATTCTGGTGTCAGATACACAGGAAACTGATTATGGTGTCAGATATACAGGTAACATATTGTGGTGTCAGATATACAGGGAGCAGGTTGTGGTGTCAGAGTATACAGGAAACATATTATGGTGCCAGATACAAGAAACAGGTTGTGGTGTCAGACATACAGGACACAGGTTGTGGTGTCAGATACACAGGAAACAGATGGTGGTGTCAGATATACAGGAAACAGATTGTGGTGTCAGATACACAGGAAACAGGTTGTGGTGTCAGATTTACAGGAAACAGATTGTGGTGTCAGATATACAGGAAGCAGGTTGTGGTGTCAGAATATACAGGAAACAGATTCTGGTGTCAGAGTATACAGGAAACAGATTGTGGTGCCATATACACAGGAAACAGGTTGTGGTGTCAGATATACAGGAAACAGATTGTGGTGTCAGATATACAGGGAAGCAGGTTGTGGTGTCAGAATATACAGGAAACAGATTCTGGTGTCAGAGTATACAGGAAACAGATTGTGGTGCCAGATACACAGGAAACAGGTTGTGGTGTCAGATATACAGGAAACAGTTGTGGTGTTATATATACAGGAAACATGTTGTGGTGTCAGATATACAGGAAACAGATTGTGGTGTCAGATATACAGGAAACAGATTGTGGTGTCAGATATACAGGAAACAGGTTGTGGTGTCAGATATACAGGAAACAGGTTGTGGTGTCAGATACACAGGAAACAGTTGTGGTGTCAGATATACAGGAAACAGATTGTGGTGTCAGATATACAGGAAACAGATTGTGGTGTCAGATATACAGGAAACAGGTTGTGGTGTCAGATATACAGGAAACAGTTGTGGTGTCAGATATACAGGAAACAGTTGTGGTGTCAGATATACAGGAAACAGATTGTGGTGTCAGATACACTGGAAACAGTGGGACAGAGTGTCCTTTCTTATCATTAGTGTTGGGTGGCATATCACACATGAGAAAGTTGTGGTTCGTCTAGAAAAAATGTAACATTGAACGTAATAGATAGTGAATGATAACAGTAAGATGAAGAAGTGTGATTGTGAAATTCTAAATGCTAGTATTCGGAAATTATAGAAAATATCAAAAACTACTTTGAGAATGTTGAGTTTATGTAGCCACACATTATTTACCTGTAAACACTTTGGCAAGGTAAATCATTCTGAGAACAACTATGGAACAATTCTCCTGGAACGTTCTGTCTGATAATGAGATGACGAATGTGAGGAACAACCGTCCATTCAGCCACTGTTAGAATCACAGAGAGGACCTTTCAGAAGGAATGCACCTTTCCAATGTAAATAACAAATATTTGTATTGCGTCTGGCTCTAAAGTTATGCAGACATTTCCCCAGCCGGCTGACGACTTATGAATTTTCATTATTTTGCAGAAATTGTTAAGATGCTTCCAACAACAGAGCTGTCTTTGGTTAGTGAATCAAAAGGGCCCTTAATGGCAGGGGCCACACTGAAAGGCCCCGGGATGGAAAGTGGGAAATAATAATAACAGGGATCAGAGCAGAACAGGCAGCATATTGAGAGAGACAAAGAGGACGTTGACCAGGGGATCCATAAGCACTCAGATTGTCTTATTGTCCAGAATGCTGATTCCGGAGGACAGAAGAGTCCCTCTGCTCAGTCAGGATTCTTGGCCAGAACTCTGAGGGAAGTATGTGAGCCTCTCCGCTTGACTTCTGGGCTATGTTAGTCATGCACATTTTAAACAGCCACAATATAACGTTGTCTTTTTTTTTCCTGGTTTAGAACAGATAGATTCTTCTTTTGAGATAAAGGACTCTGGTCTAAAAATGTATTTAGTAGAACAGCTTGTATCCTTTATCCAGTGATGTCACCCACAAGACTGCATGTTGAAATCAGTAAATAACAGAATTTGTTTGTTAAATTTAGATCTAAAATAATTGAAAGTGGCCATGTATAATATAGTAACATATGAAATAAATCACTTATCTTCATAAGATGAGGGTATTTAGTCATTGTTAACCATTTCATGTCTTCATCATCAACTAATATTTCATCAGTGAGGGCAGCATAAAGCATGCGTTCATGGTCTTATCTGAGACGTGGTGGTGAACCAGCAGGACCAGTGCCTAAACACAGTGATGATGGTAGCGGAGACAGTGATGTCTCTAAGCAATGTATTTTCATATGGACCATTTAGAGGGCCTGGCTGAATTAGACCAACAGGAAGTGTTGCATGTTTAGCACCCTATTCCCTATGTAATGACCTGCTGTTGACCAGGGCTCTGGGGAATAGGGTGCCACTAGGGACGTACACTAGACCAGGGCTCTGGGGAATAGGGTGCCACTAGGGACGTACACTAGACCAGGGCTCTGGGGAATAGGGTGCCACTAGGGGAGGTACACTAGACCAGGGCTCTGGGGAATAGGGTGCCACTAGGGCGACACTAGACCAGGGCTCTGGGGAATAGGGTGCCACTAGGGACGTACACTAGACCAGGGCTCTGGGGGAATAGGGTGCCACTAGGGACGTACACTAGACCAGGGCTCTGGGGAATAGGGGTGCCACTAGGGAGGTACACTAGACCAGGGCTCTGGGAATAGGGGCCACTAGGGAGGTACACTAGACCAGGGCTCTGGGGAATAGGGAGTGCCACTAGGGAAGTACACTAGACCAGGGCTCAGGGAATAGGGTGCCTAGGGCGTACACTAGACCAGGGCTCTGGGGAATAGGGTGCCACTAGGGACGTACACTAGACCAGGGCTCTGAGGAATAGGGTGCCACTAGGGGACGTACACTAGACCAGGGCTCTGGGGAATAGGGTGCCACTAGACCAGGGCTCTGGGGAATAGGGGTGCCACTAGGGACGTACACTAGACCAGGGCTCTGGGGAATAGGGTGCCACTAGGGCGTACACTCAGACCAGGGCTCTGGGAATAGGGTGCCACTAGGGGCGTACACTAGACCAGGGCTCTGGGGAATAGGGTGCCACTAGGGGCGTACACTAGACCAGGGCTCTGGGGAATAGGGTGCCACTAGGGAGGTACACTAGACCAGGGCTCTGGGGAATAGGGTGCCACTAGGGAGGTACACTAGACCAGGGCTCTGGGGAATAGGGTGCCTAGGGACGTACACTAGACCAGGGCTCTGGGGGAATAGGGTGCCACTAGGGAGGTACACTAGACCAGGGCTCTGGGGGAATAAGGTGCCACTAGGGAGGTACACTAGACCAGGAGCTCTGGGGAATAGGGTGCCTAGGGGACGTACACTAGACCAGGGCTCTGGGGAATAGGGTGCCACTAGGGACGTACACTAGACCAGGGCTCTGGGGAATAGGGTGCCACTAGGGAGGTACACTAGACCAGGGCTCTGGGGAATAGGGTGCCACCAGGGGACGTACACTAGACCAGGGCTCTGGGGAATAGGGTGCCACTAGGAGGTACACTAGACCAGGGCTCTGGGGAATAGGGTGCTCACTAGGGACGTACACTAGACCAGGGCTCTGGGGAATAGGGTGCCACTAGGGACGTACACTAGACCAGGGCTCTGGGGAATAGGGTGCCACTAGGGACGTACACTAGACCAGGGCTCTGGGAATAGGGTGCCACTAGGGAGGTACACTAGACCAGGGCTCTGGGGAATAGGGGTGCCACTAGGGACGTACACTAGACCAGGGCTCTGGGAATAGGGTGCCACTAGGGACGTACACTAGACCAGGGCTCTGGGGAATAGGGTGCCACTAGGGGCGTACACTAGACCAGGGCTCTGGGGAATAGGGTGCCACTAGGGACGTACACTAGACCAGGGCTCTGGGGAATAGGGTGCCTAGGGGCGTACACTAGACCAGGGCTCTGGGAATAGGGTGCCACTAGGACGTACACTAGACCAGGGCTCTGGGGAATAGGGTGCCACTAGGAGGTACACTAGACCAGGGCTCTGGGGAATAGGGTGCCACTAGGGACGTACACTAGACCAGGGCTCTGGGGAATAGGGTGCCACTAGGGACGTACACTAGACCAGGGCTCTGGGGAATAGGGTGCCACTAGGGACGTACACTAGACCAGGGCTCTGGGAATAGGGTGCCACTAGGGACGTACACTAGACCAGGGCTCTGGGGAATAGGGTGCCACTAGGGGACGTACACTAGACCAGGGCTCTGGGGGAATAGGGTGCCACTAGGGAGGTACACTAGACCAGGGCTCTGGGGAATAGGGGGTGCCACTAGGGACGTACACTAGACCAGGGCTCTGGGGAATAGGGTGCCACTAGGGACGTACACTAGACCAGGGCTCTGGGGAATAGGGTGCCACTAGGGACGTACACTAGACCAGGGCTCTGGGGAATAGGGTGCCACTAGGGAGGTACACTAGACCAGGGCTCTGGGGAATAGGGTGCCTAGGGGCGTACACTAGACCAGGGCTCTGGGGAATAGGGTGCCACTAGGGACGTACACTAGACCAGGGCTCTGGGGAATAGGGTGCCACTAGGGAGGTACACTAGACCAGGGCTCTGGGGAATAGGGTGCCACTAGGGCGTACACTAGACCAGGGCTCTGGGGAATAGGGTGCCTAGGGACGTACACTAGACCAGGGCTCTGGGGAATAGGGTGCCACTAGGGAGGTACACTAGACCAGGGCTCTGGGGAATAGGGTGCCTAGGGACGTACACTAGACCAGGGCTCTGGGGAATAGGGTGCCACTAGGGACGTACACTAGACCAGGGCTCTGGGGAATAGGGTGCCACTAGGGACGTACACTAGACCAGGGCTCTGGGGAATAGGGTGCCACTAGGGGCGTACACTAGACCAGGGCTCTGGGGAATAAGGTGCCACTAGGGACGTACACTAGACCAGGGCTCTGGGGAATAGGGTGCCACTAGGGACGTACACTAGACCAGGGCTCTGGGGAATAGGGGTGCCGGGACGTACACTAGACCAGGGCTCTGGGGAATAGGAGTGCCTAGGGGCGTTACACTAGACCAGGGCTCTGGGAATAGGGTGCCTAGGGACGTACACTAGACCAGGGCTCTGGGGAATAGGGTGCCTAGGGGCGTACACTAGACCAGGGCTCTGGGGAATAGGGTGCCACTAGGGGCGTACACTAGACCAGGGCTCTGGGGAATAGGGTGCCACTAGGGGCGTACACTAGACCAGGGCTCTGGGGAATAGGGTGCCTAGGGACGTACACTAGACCAGGGCTCTGGGGAATAGGGTGCCTAGGGGCGTACACTAGACCAGGGCTCTGGGGAATAGGGTGCCACTAGGGGCGTACACTAGACCAGGGCTCTGGGGAATAGGGTGCCACTAGGGGCGTACACTAGACCAGGGCTCTGGGGGAATAGGGTGCCACTAGGGGACGTACACTAGACCAGGGCTCTGGGGAATAGGGTGCCACTAGGGCGTACACTAGACCAGGGCTCTGGGGAATAGGGTGCCTAGGGACGTACACTAGACCAGGGCTCTGGGGAATAGGGTGCCACTAGGGACTAGACCAGGGCTCTGGGGAATAGGGTGCCACTAGGGACGTACACTAGACCAGGGCTCTGGGGAATAGGGTGCCACTAGGGGCGTACACTAGACCAGGGCTCTGGGGAATAGGGTGCCACTAGGGACGTACACTAGACCAGGGCTCTGGGAATAGGGTGCCTAGGGGACGTACACTAGACCAGGGCTCTGGGAATAGGGGTGCCACTAGGGACGTCACACTAGACCAGGGCTCTGGGGAATAGGGTGCCACTAGGGAGGTACACTAGACCAGGGCTCTGGGGAATAGGGTGCCACTAGGGACGTACACTAGACCAGGGCTCTGGGGAATAGGGTGCCACTAGGGACGTACACTAGACCAGGGCTCTGGGGAATAGGGTGCCTAGGGACGTACACTAGACCAGGGCTCTGGGGAATAGGGTGCCACTAGGGGCGTACACTAGACCAGGGCTCTGGGGAATAGGGTGCCACTAGGGACGTACACTAGACCAGGGCTCTGGGGAATAGGGTGCCACTAGGGGACGTACACTAGACCAGGGCTCTGGGGAATAGGGTGCCACTAGGGACGTACACTAGACCAGGGCTCTGGGAATAGGGTGCCTAGGGACGTACACTAGACCAGGGCTCTGGGGGAATAGGGTGCCACTAGGGACGTACACTAGACCAGGGCTCTGGGGAATAGGTGCCACTAGGGAGGTACACTAGACCAGGGCTCTGGGGAATAGGGTGCCACTAGGGAGGTACACTAGACCAGGGCTCTGGGGAATAGGGTGCCACTAGGGAGGTACACTAGACCAGGGCTCTGGGGAATAGGGTGCCACTAGGGGAGGTAACACTAGACCAGGGCTCTGGGGAATAGGGGTGCCACTAGGGGAGGTACACTAGACCAGGGCTCTGGGGAATAGGTGCCACTAGGGACTAGACCAGGGCTCTGGGGAATAGGGTGCCACTAGGGGCGTACACTAGACCAGGGCTCTGGGGAATAGGGTGCCTAGGGACGTACACTAGACCAGGGCTCTGGGGAATAGGGTGCCACTAGGGAGGTACACTAGACCAGGGCTCTGGGGAATAGGGTGCCACTAGGGGCGTACACTAGACCAGGGCTCTGGGGAATAGGGTGCCACTAGGGACGTACACTAGACCAGGGCTCTGGGGAATAGGGTGCCACTAGGGAGGTACACTAGACCAGGGCTCTGGGGAATAGGGTGCCACTAGGGACGTACACTAGACCAGGGCTCTGGGGAATAGGGTGCCACTAGGGCCGTACACTAGACCAGGGCTCTGGGGAATAGGGTGCCACTAGGGAGGTACACTAGACCAGGGCTCTGGGGAATAGGGTGCCACTAGGGAGGTACACTAGACCAGGGCTCTGGGGAATAGGGTGCCACTAGGGACGTACACTAGACCAGGGCTCTGGGGAATAGGGTGCCACTAGGGAGGTACACTAGACCAGGGCTCTGGGGAATAGGGTGCCACTAGGGACGTACACTAGACCAGGGCTCTGGGAATAGGGTGCCACTAGGGGCGTACACTAGACCAGGGCTCTGGGGAATAGGGTGCCACTAGGGAGGTACACTAGACCAGGGCTCTGGGGAATAGGGTGCCTAGGGACGTACACTAGACCAGGGCTCTGGGGAATAGGGTGCCACTAGGGAGGTACACTAGACCAGGGCTCTGGGGAATAGGGTGCCACTAGGGCGTACACTAGACCAGGGCTCTGGGGAATAGGGTGCCACTAGCGTAATGAGCTGGCCTCATTATTTCTGAAGAGGATGCTCTTCTCTCTGTGCCAGTCTGTCCCTCATGAATAAAGATACAAGGTAAGAGGAGCACTGTACTGTAGTGTAGTATAGTATAGTATAGTGTAGTATAGTGTAGCATGGTGTAGTATAGTGTAGTTTATCATATTATATCGTAGTACAGTGTAGTATAGTGTAGTATAGTGTAGTATAGTGTAGTATATTGTAGTATAGTGTGGTACATTGTAGTTTAGTGTAGTATAGTGTGGTATATTGTAGTATAGTGTAGTATAGTGTAGTATAGCATATTACGCTGTGGTATATGGTAGTATGCTGTAGTATGGTGTAGTATAGTGTAGTATGTTGTAGTATATTGTAGTATATTGTAGTATATTGTAATATATTGTAGTATATTGTAGTACAGTGTAGTATAGTGTAGTATGCTGTATGATATTGTAGTATAGTGTAGTATAGTGAAGTATAGTGTAGTGTAGTGTGGTGTGTAGTGTGGTGTAGTATAGTGGTGTGTAGTATAGTATAGTATAGCGCAGTGTAGTATGGTGTAGCATAGTGGTGTGTAGTATATTATAGTATAGCGTAGTGTAGTATAGTGTAGTATATTGTAGTATATTGTAGTGTATTGTAGTGTATTGTAGTATATTGTAGTATAGTGTAGTATAGTGTAGTATAGTGTGGTATAGTGTAGTATAGCGTAGTATAGTGTAGTATAGTGTCGTATATTGTGTATAGTGTAGTATAGTTTAGTATAGTATAGTGGTGTGTAGTGTAGTGTTGTGCAGTACAGTGGTGTGTGGTGTAGTGTGGTGTGGTATAGTGTTGTGTGGTATAGTGTAGTATAGTGGTGTGTAGTATAGTGTAGTATAGTATAGTGGTGGGTAGTGTATTATAGTATAGTATAGTATGGTGTAGTATATTGTGGTATATTATAGTGCGGTATGGTGGAGTATAGTGTAGTATAGTATGGTATAGTGTAGTGTGGTATGTGTTGTGTTGTGTAGTGTAGTATAGGGTAGTGTAGTATAGTGTAGTGTGGTATGGTGTTGTGTAGTGTAGTGTAGTGTAGTGGTCTATAGTGTAGTGGTATATAGTGTAGTGTAGAGTACTGTAGTGTAGTGTAGTGTAGTGTAGAGTAGTGTAGGGTAGTGTAGTGGTATATAGTGTAGTGGTATATAGTGTAGTGGTATATAGTGTAGTGGTATATAGTGTAGTGGTATATAGTGTAGTGTAGAGTAGTGTAGGGTAGTGTAGTGGTATATAGTGTAGTGGTTTATAGTGTAGTGGTATATAGTGTAGTGGTATATAGTGTAGTGTAGTTAGTGGTCTGTAGTGCAGTGTAGATTAGAGTAGTGTAGTGTAGTGTAGAGTAGTGTAGTGGTATATAGTGTAGTGGTCTGTAGTGTAGTGCAGTGGTCTGTAGTGTAGTGTAGAGTAGAGTAGAGTAGAGTAGTGGTATATAGTGTAGTGGTCTGTAGTGTAGTGGTATATAGTGTAGTGGTCTTTAGTGTAGTGGTATATAGTGTAGTGGTCTGTAGTGTAGTGGTATATAGTGTAGTGGTCTGTAGTGTAGTGGTATATAGTGTAGTGGTCTGTAGTGTAGTGGTATATAGTGTAGAGTAGTGTAGAGTAGTGTAGTGGTATATAGTGTAGTGGTCTGTAGTGTAGTGGTATATAGTGTTGTGTAGTGTAGAGTAGTGTAGTGTAGAGTAGAGTAGAGTAGTGTAGTGGTATATAGTGTAGTGGTCTGTAGTGTAGTGGTATATAGTGTAGTGGTATATAGTGTAGAGTAGTGTAGTGTAGTGTAGTGTAGTGGTATATAGTGTAGAGTAGTGTAGTGTAGTGTAGTGTAGTGTAGTGGTATATAGTGTAGTGTAGTGTAGTGTAGTGGTATATAGTGTAGAGTAGTGTAGTGTAGTGTAGTGGTATATAGTGTAGAGTAGTGTAGTGTAGTGTAGTGTAGTGTAGTGTAGTGGTATATAGTGTAGTGTAGTGTAGTGTAGTGGTATATAGTGTAGAGTAGTGTAGTGTAGTGTAGTGTAGTGGTATATAGTGTAGAGTAGTGTAGTGTAGTGTAGTGGTATATAGTGTAGAGTAGTGTAGTGTAGTGTAGTGTAGTGGTATATAGTGTAGAGTAGAGCAGTGTAGTGTAGTGGTATATAGTGTAGAGTAGTGTAGTGTAGTGTAGAGTAGTATAGTGTAGTTGTATATAGTGTAGAGTAGTGTAGTGTAGTGTAGTGTAGTGGTATATAGTGTAGAGTAGTGTAGTGTAGTGGTATATAGTGTAGAGTAGTGTAGTGTAGTGTAGAGTAGTGTAGTGTAGTGGTATATAGTGTAGAGTAGTGTAGTGTAGTGTAGTGTAGTGTAGTGTAGTATAGTGGTATATAGTGTAGAGTAGTGTAGTGTAGTGGTATATAGTGTAGTGGTATATAGTGTAGTGTAGAGTAGTGTAGTGTAGAGTAGTGTAGTGTAGTGTAGTGTAGTGGTATATAGTGTAGAGTAGTGTAGTGTAGTGGTATATAGTGTAGTGTAGTGTAGTGTAGTGTAGAGTAGTGTAGTGTAGTGGTATATAGTGTAGAGTAGTGTAGTGTAGTGGTATATAGTGTAGAGTAGTGTAGTGTAGTGTAGTGGTATATAGTGTAGAGTAGTGTAGTGTAGTGTAGTGGTATATAGTGTAGAGTAGTGTAGTGTAGTGGTATATAGTGTAGTGGTATATAGTGTAGTGTAGAGTAGTGTAGAGTAGTGTAGTGGTATATAGTGTAGAGTAGTGTAGTGTAGTGTAGTGGTATATAGTGTAGAGTAGTGTAGTGTAGTGTAGTGGTATATAGTGTAGAGTAGTGTAGTGGTATATAGTGTAGTGTAGAGCAGTGTAGTGGTATATAGTGTAGTGTAGAGTAGAGTAGTGGTATATAGTGTAGTGTAGAGAAGTGTAGTGTAGTGGTATATCGTGTAGTGTAGAGTAGAGTAGAGTAGAGTAGAGTAGAGGTATATAGTGTAGTGTAGTGGTATATAGTGTAGTGTAGTGGTATATAGTGTAGAGTAGTGTAGTGTAGTGTAGTGGTATATAGTGTAGTGTAGAGTAGTGTAGAGTAGTGTAGTGGTATATAGTGTAGTGTAGAGCAGTGTAGTGTAGTGGTATATAGTGTAGTGTAGAGCAGTGTAGTGTAGTGATATATAGTGTAGTGTAGTGTAGAGTAGGTAGTGTAGAGTAGTGTAGTGTAGTGGTATATAGTGTAGTGTAGTGTAGAGTAGTGTAGTGTAGAGTAGTGTAGTGTAGTGTAGTGGTATATAGTGTAGTGTAGTCAAGAGTAGTGGTATATAGTGTAGTGTAGAGCAGTGTAGTGTAGTGGTATATAGTGTAGTGTAGAGTAGTGTAGTGTAGTGTAGTGGTATATAAGTGTAGTGTAGAGTAGTGTAGTGTAGTGGTATATAGTGTAGTGTAGAGTAGTGTAGTGTAGTGGTATATAGTGTAGTGTAGTGTAGAGTAGTGGTATATAGTGTAGTGTAGAGCAGTGTAGTGTAGTGGTATATAGTGTAGTGTAGAGTAGTGTAGTGTAGTGTAGTGGTATATAGTGTAGTGTAGAGTAGTGTAGTGTAGTGTTATATAGTGTAGTGTAGAGTAGTGTAGTGTAGTGGTATATAGTGTAGTGTAGAGTAGTGTAGTGTAGTGGTATATAGTGTAGTGTAGTGTAGAGTAGTGTTGTGTAGTGGTATATAGTGTAGTGTAGAGTAGTGTAGTGTAGTGGTATATAGTGTAGTGTAGTGTAGAGTAGTGGTATATAGTGTAGTGTAGAGCAGTGTAGTGTAGTGGTATATAGTGTAGTGTAGAGTAGTGTAGTGTAGTGTAGTGGTATATAGTGTAGTGTAGAGTAGTGTAGTGTAGTGGTATATAGTGTAGTGTAGTGTAGTGTAGTGTAGTGGTATATAGTGTAGTGTAGTGTAGTGTAGTGGTATATAGTGTAGTGTAGAGTAGTGTAGTGTAGTGGTATATAGTGTAGAGTAGTGTGAGTGTAGTGTGAGTGTACAGCAGTGTAGTGTAGTGGTATATAGTGTAGTGTAGAGTAGTGTAGTGTAGTGTAGTGTAGTGGTATATAGTGTAGTGTAGAGTAGTGTAGTGTAGTGGTATATAGTGTAGTGTAGAGTAGTGTAGTGTAGTGGTATATAGTGTAGTGTAGTGTAGTGGTATATAGTGTAGTGTAGAGTAGTGTAGTGTAGTGGTATATAGTGTAGTGTAGTGTAGTGTAGTGTAGTGTAGTGTAGTGTAGTGTAGTGTAGTGTAGTGTAGTGGTATATAGTGTAGTGTAGTGTAGTGTAGTGTAGTGTAGTGTAGTGGTATATAGTGTAGTTATATAGTGTAGTGTAGAGTAGTGTAGTGTAGTGGTATATAGTGTAGTGTAGAGTAGTGTAGTGTAGTGTAGTGTAGTGGTATATAGTGTAGTGTAGAGTAGTGTAGTGTAGTGGTATATAGTGTAGTGTAGAGTAGTGTAGTGTAGTGGTATATAGTGTAGAGTAGAGTAGTGTAGTGTAGTGTAGTGTAGAGCAGTGTAGTGTAGTGGTATATAGTGTAGTGTAGGTGTGTAGTGTAGTGTAGTGTAGTGTAGTGGTATATAGTGTAGTGTAGAGTAGTGTAGTGTAAGTGGTATATAGTGTAGTGTAGTGTAGAGTAGTGTAGTGTAGTGGTATATAGTGTGAGTGTAGTGTAGTGGTATATAGTGTAGTGTAGAGTAGTGTAGTGTAGTGGTATATAGTGTAGTGTAGTGTAGTGTAGTGTAGTGTAGTGGTATATAGTGTAGTGTAGTGTAGTGTAGTGTAGTGGTATATAGTGTAGTGGTATATAGTGTAGTGTAGAGTAGTGTAGTGTAGTGGTATATAGTGTAGTGTAGAGTAGTGTAGTGTAGTGGTATATAGTGTAGTGTAGAGTAGTGTAGTGTAGTGGTATATAGTGTAGTGTAGTGTAGTGGTATATAGTGTAGTGTAGAGTAGTGTAGTGTAGTGGTATATAGTGTAGTGTAGTGTAGTGTAGTGTAGTGGTATATAGTGTAGTGTAGAGTAGTGTAGTGGTATATAGTGTAGTGTAGTGTAGTGTAGTGTAGTGGTATATAGTGTAGTGTAGAGTAGTGTTGTGTAGTGGTATATAGTGTAGTGTAGAGTAGTGTAGTGTAGTGGTATATAGTGTAGTGTAGTGTAGAGTAGTGGTATATAGTGTAGTGTAGAGCAGTGTAGTGTAGTGGTATATAGTGTAGTGTAGAGTAGTGTAGTGTAGTGTAGTGGTATATAGTGTAGTGTAGAGTAGTGTAGTGTAGTGGTATATAGTGTAGTGTAGTGTAGTGTAGTGTAGTGGTATATAGTGTAGTGTAGTGTAGTGTAGTGGTATATAGTGTAGTGTAGAGTAGTGTAGTGTAGTGGTATATAGTGTAGAGTAGTGTAGTGTAGTGTAGTGTACAGCAGTGTAGTGTAGTGGTATATAGTGTAGTGTAGAGTAGTGTAGTGTAGTGTAGTGTAGTGGTATATAGTGTAGTGTAGAGTAGTGTAGTGTAGTGGTATATAGTGTAGTGTAGAGTAGTGTAGTGTAGTGGTATATAGTGTAGTGTAGTGTAGTGGTATATAGTGTAGTGTAGAGTAGTGTAGTGTAGTGGTATAAGTGTAGTGTAGTGTAGTGTAGTATGTAGTGTGAGTGTAGTGTAGTGTAGTGGTATATAGTGTAGTGTGAGTGTAGGTGTAGTGTAGTGTAGTGTAGTGGTATATAGTGTAGTGGTATATAGTGTAGTGTAGAGTAGTGTAGTGTAGTGGTATATAGTGTGAGTGTAGAGTAGTGTAGTGTAGTGTAGTGTAGTGGTATATAGTGTAGTGTAGAGTAGTGTAGTGTAGTGGTATATAGTGTAGTGTAGAGTAGTGTAGTGTAGTGGTATATAGTGTAGAGTAGAGTAGTGTAGTGTAGTGTAGTGTAGAGCAGTGTAGTGTAGTGGTATATAGTGTAGTGTAGAGAGTAGTGTAGTGTAGTGTAGTGTAGTGTAGTGGTATATAGTGTAGTGTAGAGTAGTGTAGTGTAGTGGTATATAGTGTAGTGTAGTGTAGAGTAGTGTAGTGTAGTGGTATATAGTGTAGTGTAGTGTAGTGGTATATAGTGTAGTGTAGAGTAGTGTAGTGTAGTGGTATATAGTGTAGTGTAGTGTAGTGTGTGTGTGAGTGTAGTGTAGTGGTATATAGTGTAGTGTAGTGTAGTGTAGTGTAGTGGTATATAGTGTAGTGGTATATAGTGTAGTGTAGAGTAGTGTAGTGTAGTGGTATATAGTGTAGTGTGAGTAGTGTAGTGTAGTGGTATATAGTGTAGTGTAGAGTAGTGTGGTGTAGTGGTATATAGTGTAGTGTAGTGTAGTGGTATATAGTGTAGTGTAGAGTAGTGTAGTGTAGTGGTATATAGTGTAGTGTAGTGTAGTGTAGTGTAGTGTAGTGGTATATAGTGTAGTGGTATATAGGTGATGTAGTGTAGTGTAGTGGTATATAGTGTAGTGTAGAGTAGTGTAGTGTAGTGGTATATAGTGTAGAGTGTGTAGTGTAGAGTAGTGTAGTGTAGTGTAGTGTAGTGTAGTGGTATATAGTGTAGTGTAGTGTAGTGTAGTGGTATATAGTGTAGTGTGTAGAGTAGTGTAGTGTAGTGGTATATAGTGTAGAGTAGTGTAGTGTAGAGTAGTGTAGTGTAGAGTAAGTGTAGTGGTAGGTAGAGAGTGTAGTGTAGTGGTATATAGTGTAGTGTAGAGTAGTGTAGTGTAGTGGTATATAGTGTAGTGTAGAGTAGTGTAGTGTAGTGTAGTGGTATATAGTGTAGAGTAGTGTAGTGTAGTGTAGTGTTCCTATAGCAGATTATTATATGGCCAAATGGTCATCTATTGATCTGATTATTCTATGGATAAATGATCAACATTTCACATGTATTGATTTGAGGCAACAGGGTATAATTAAAGCTTTTTGCTCCTAATGTTCGCTGGTATGTGTTGGAATAATATGTTAATATGATCAGTAAAAAAACAACTCATGAAACAGTTCCCTCTGATCAGATAACACTTGAATACTGTAAATTGTCAATAGCTATCAAGTGGACTGTAATCTTTTGAATGCTGTCCTTTCCATCAAAGGTAGCCCATTTACCATCAGGCTACATGTGGTGTATCACCTGTCCATTATATGTGCACTCAATCTACTTGTGTAAAGTACCTTAGACTCTTAACATTTGTTTGTAACAAAGTCGATACTCCTCAAAACGTCATACAGTGTTGCTGAATAAAGTGATAAAAAGGGGAAACTGTCATCCCAGGGAAGCGGCAGAGAGGGGATAGACTGGGGGAGGGGAGCGGGTTGAATGGCCTGTCTGGCCATCCCCTCTGGCTCTCTATGCCTCTCCGGAAGCCCGACAGGCGGTGGGAATTGTAGTGCTTTTTTATAATGGAGAAGATTGTTTTTCTCTTGTAATAGGGAGCGTATGTGAGAATCATATTTTCCCCGGTGTAACTTCTGTTGAGTGAAGGGATTGGATAATCGTAGAGTTTTTTTGTTGTTTTTTTGGGGGGTGGGGGGGGGGTTGATTACAGAAATATATTTCCCTACTTTGAAAATAAACTTCAAGATCCAAAATGCCTTGTTTCCTCTACGCAGTCCCTATCACTGCGAACGTGAGGATCAGATAGGGTGGGAAATGATTCTGGACCGTGAATATTCTCTGGCATTAAAACCATATTTTATTACCATAGAAAATGTTACATTATAACTTTAGACGCGTATTTGCTTAGTTTGAACGTGGTCCCATCCTTAAGTGACGATCTTGTGTAAGATTCGCAGAGATAAGGAGCGTTTTGAACTCGGTTAGTTTCTGCTGCCTGTTGCTCAGCTGCGTCTGAAGAAAACCAGCATCGATAAGCGTCGGTTCTGTCTCTCCATCTGCAAAATGCCACGGGATAACAAGACGTCTCTCATTCAGAAAATAGCCAGCCAAGCCAATATCACATTTAAAGATTTCAATGCATCCGCAATTGGGGACAACAAAGTATTCTTGGACAACCGTGGGGATCTAATCAACCTGCTGACCGGTCAGGGCTGCAGACCTGAAGATCGCGCAGATGAAACCGAACGGCTCCCATTCCGACCAAAGCCCACCCGTCACGTACATGCACATCTGCGACGGAGTCGTTCAGTATGGGGGTGTTTCTACTGAACAGCGGGGCTTCCATCCCCTCCACCACCACCCGGGTATGAACGGGATGCTGAAGGTTCTATACGGAAGGTCAGTATCAGGTGTTTTGACCTGTTGGATAAACCTCCGGCCCAGTGTCGTAGTAAATATATTATGTTATAGCTTGGTCTGGCTGAAATTTTGTGCATGACCCATCTTGTGTTGGGCCTTGGATTTAATACAATGGACAAAGACTTCTATCTTGTCGGCCTTGTCAGCAGGTGGCTAAGAACAACACCCACGCCATAGGTCTCTCAGTCCTTCCAACTCACGAGTTCTCCCATGACACACACAAACACAAACACACACACACACACACACATTATTACTGATAACACACGCACACACAAAATCCCCCTCTTTCGGCTGAACATTTTCCCCAAAAAGACACACACACACACACACACATTATTACACACACACACATTATTACTGATAACACACGCACACACAAAATCCCTTCTTTTAGGCTGAACATCTGAAGACAGACAACCCGACTCAGAGCCAATGCAATGGAAGTGACCTCGACCAACTCATCAGGACCAATCAGAATATCAGAACTCCTAGAATCAACCTACTTTATTTTATTGTATAAAATGTCAGCACACAATGTTTAGGGCGCGCTCTCAGATATCTCCCTACGAGATTGACGGACGGGTCCGTGCACGCGATTCTCAGATATCTTTACCTCTGAATAAACTGCCTCATATTATACAATTATCCACCGTGTCCGAAAGTCTCTACTTGGTCTCCGTTCTCAGTAAACTTGTTTTATCAACAAAACTTGGTAGCAGAGGGTGGTTTTCTAACTCTGAATTCGGTCCATAAAAGTTGATAGAGACAGGAGACAAGTAAGAGACGGATCTGAAAGGACGGGTGACCTGTCCGCAGGAGCAGCCGGGAATCAGCTCGCCTCAGGAAACTGATCTAGACGGCCGGCAATACAAAGGTAAGCAGAACCTGTTAAAACAAAATCTGCATATTGTATTATAGGATAAACCCAAATTATGATCAGTAGTACTGGGCGTGAGTATGGATTACTGATAAATTTATAACATATCTATTATGACTCAAAAAGGCACATATGTGAAGATATCTGAATTCTTTAGGTTTTTACTGTTGAAATGTGACTCTCTAGAGAGGAGTCTAGTTACAGTGGTTCACAAGAGAAGGACCGACTTTTATTTTCTGTTGAAATGTGATTCTCTAGTGAGGAGTCTATTTACAGAGGTTTGGTTCACTAGAAATGGACCCTTTTATTTTTACTGTTGAAATGTGACTCTCTAGGGGAGGAGTCTAGTTACAGAGGTTGAGGTTCACGAGAGACGGACCCTTTTATTTTGCTGTTGATATCTGAAATCTTAGGTTTTTACTGTTGAAATGTGACTCTAGAGAAGAAGTCTAGTTACAGTGGTTTTATTTCCTGTTGAAATGCGGCTTTCTAGTGAGAAGCCTATTACAGTTTTTGGTTCACAAGCGATGGACCCTTTTTATTTGATCCACAAGAGAAGGATCTGGTGACTTGATAAAAAGATTCAGATAGTCGGGGTTGAGTTAATTCCGTGAGAATCCAAGTCCAGAAAAGGTTCTCCCGACTAGACGCCAGTTGAATGGTTTAAACGACTGGGAGTCTCCTTGAGGAGAATCAAAAAATATATAATAAAAAATACAAGTTCAGATAGTCGGGCAATTTGGTTGACGTGGCACTCCAACTATATGTACTGTGAGGAACTTAAACTGAATTCGTGTGTTGATGCTGATATGTAATGAAAAATGTAATTGTTGAAATGATAACCTGAATGTTGTGTAAGATTGGCCGTTTCATGAGACTAACTAGTTGATAACTTTTAAGAGGACCACCGAGTCCTATTTTGCCTGTTATGTAGCCGCTGCGCTAAAAGCTGACTTGAACTTTTTTCCCTCTTGCGGTGTTGGTATTTCAATAATTCCTAGAATTAGATTGATAATTGTTTTGAAGCGCTCGAGTTTGCTAATATATTCTTCCAAAAGGGCGATTCTGATACCTTTTGGGAAAATATATAATAATTCGAATAATTGAAAAACAATAATAACTTTTGCTAAATAATTCCTAAAATTAAATTGATAATTATTTTGGGAGCGCTTGAGTTTGTTAATATATTGTTCCAAAAGGGCGATTCTGATACCTTTTGGGAAAATATATAATAACTCGAATACCGGAAAAACAATAATAACTTTTGCAAATAAATCCCTAGAATTAGATTGATAATTATTTTAGGAGCGCTTGGTTTGTTAATGTATTCTTCCAAAAGGGGCGATTCTGATACCTTTTGGGAAAGTATATAATAGCCTCGAGAACCTGAAAGACAATAATAACTTTTGCAAAATAATTCATGGGATTAAATTGATGATTGTTTTGGGAGCGCTCGGGTTTGTTAATATATTGTTCCAAAAGGGCGGTTCTGATACCTTTTGGGAAAATATATAATAATTATAATAATTGAAAAACAATAATACCTTTTGCAAAATAATTCCTAATAATAAAGCATTGAACATTTTTTGTGTACGAGGGTGGGACATCAGAGATAAATCTCAGTCAGCGCCAAGAATACATTGCTGGATTCGGCCAGTGACGGGCTAAGAGCACCAAGATAGTCTAATAAACTGTATAACCATGGCAACCACTAACGTCCCAAAACTCAAATTTAATGAATATCTAGATCAAAGAATACAGGATAGGCGGGAGGGGAAAGAACAGTATAAGACAGTAAATAAAGTGTGGGAGGGAGTGAAACTCAAATGGACACAGGCAGGTTACTTTAGCGGGGGTGCCCCGTCTAAAGGGCAACTCATCTCTATGGAGATAGAGCTAGGGGAGGCAGTGAGGGAAGGAACAGAAAGTGAAGTGAAAAGGAAAAAGTCTCACTTATTCAAGAAGGAAGGGACTAAACACAGAGAGAGAGCAGAGGCTGAGCTAAGGATAGGTACGTGGGCAATTGAGGAAACACGACAGAGCACACCCATACAAGAAACCAGACATGATGGGTGTGGTGATTGAACCCACAACTGAGACAACACCAATAGTGGGGACGCAGTCCATGAGTGACATACCAGCGCCCTCAGCACCACTGTATCCGACCCTGCCACAGGAAGCGAGAGAGCACACCACCCGCATACACACCCACTCCTCCAACTAACCCTTATAACCCATTCCTAAGTCCTGCAGTGGTACAAGCGCCTGTGTTCGTGGTGCAAGGAGGACACCTAGTGGGGAACATGGCACTAAGACCATACCATTGCTCTTCCAATGGGGCCCTTCCAATTTGAAGCATCAATTCCTATATTGTCCCAACTGTCCAATCAACCTATTAGGAAGGGACCTATTGTGCAAACTGAAATGTTCAATCTACCTTATCGAAAAGGGTGTGGAGGTTTCCATTGATCCCATTACCTCCACACCAGTTCATCCAGTTAGGGTGCTGATGCTACCCATCATCCCAACCCCAGTGCTCTCCCTGACCCAAGAAATATACTGGTTGAAGTGCATCGAATCCGGCCAAGGAACCCCTGAGGTTCAATTCAAGTTCAACCAGCTGAGACAACTCATTTACACATTTCACCCATACAAGACTCCTCAAGCTGCAAATCCACTGTACACTTAATGTGACTGATAATGATGTCAACCCCATATACCGATGACTGGGATGAAAACATGATGCACCTGACACCAACAATCAGATGTTGTACCATAGTGTGTGGACAGGAAGGAGTGGCTGCTCGGTTATCCTACCTTCCCATTTGAAATCCTGGTACCTACTGGGCGAAGAATCTGCTCCCCATGTTACACTGGCAGTTGGAAACGGTTTTGAAGCAAGGAGCCTTGGGCCTATGATCAGAAGAGCATCCAAACTCCAGTGGGAACCCACCCAAACTCCAGGAATAACCAAAGCCACCACTGAGAACATGTGGAGGTTTATGACAGTTGACACAGAGGAACATTGCCTTCCTGAACGTTTGACCGCTCCCAAGACACCATGGTAAACCTTACACAGACCACCCCCTCATCACAAGCACTGCTTTCCACCATTGATGAAGGCATATGGACACACACCCCATTTGATGTTGGACAACTACAGGTGGCACCAGTCACCATCACCTTACTCAACCCTGATCAAATTCCTATCTACCGAACACAGTACCGTCTGAAACCTGAACAGACCATGGGGATCAAACCAACCATAGATGGGTTGTTGGGAGCTCGTGTCATATATCGCACTGTGTCTCCATGGAACACACCAATCTTACCAGTCTTGAAAACAGGAGGTGAAACATACCGGATGGTACAAGACTTCCGAGCAGTGAACGACGTCACTGCACCCATTGACCTACCTGTCCCTGACCCTCACATTACACTGGGTAATCTCTCACCAAAACACCAATACTTCACCGTTGTGGATCTGGCTAATGCCTTCTTCAGCATTCCACTGGATGAGGCTTCACAGCCTCTCTTTGCCTTCACATATGAACATCAACAGTATACGTATTCGGTTCTTCCACAGGGTTACAGGTGTTCTCCCGAATCTTCAATCATATCCTAAAGACACACCTGGCTGAATTGAAAATCCCTGAAGGAGTGATACTCATCCAATATGTAGATGACCTTTTGCTGGGGGCTCCCACATCTGATCTCTGTCTACAAATGACAAAAAACCCTACTTGACTTCTTGGCTGTCAAAGGCTACAAGGTCAAAAGAGCAAAGTCCAGTCCTGTCGCAGAACTGTCCTTTTCCTTGGCAGAGAAATCTCAGGAGAAGGTGCTGGTCTCTCGGAAATCCCACCGAGATTCCATACTCCATCATCCACGTCCCACCACAGTGTCAGGCATGTTGTCCTTCCTGGGGTTGACAGGGTACAGCCGTACCCACATCCCTGACTACACATCCAGGACTGAACCACTGAGAGAAATAGTGAGAGAAGCAGGACCAAGAAACTTACACTCCTCACTTACCTGGACACCTGAAGCATCAACAGCGTTTGCTCTCCTAAAAACCGATCTCTCGGTGGCAGCAGCTCTGACAGCACCCGACTACAAAAACAAATTTCATCTTGATGTTTCTGAAAAGGAGGGGTTCACTTCTTCCATCCTTTTTCAGAAACAAGAGGGGGAGAGAAGAGTACTGATGTATCATTCCTCTAAGTTGGACCATATTGAAGCAGGTCAGACAACATGTTCCAGGTACGTGGCTGCAGTGGCAAAAGCTATTGAAAAAACCGCCCATCTGGTAATGTGCCACAAATTGGAAATCCATACGCACCATGGGGTTGCAGCATATCTGATGAGCAAGGAATTCACGTTCAGCGCTGAAAGAAAGAACAAAATCCAGAATAAATGCACCCAATCACACATTACTTTTGTCAACTACCGACAAAAACATGGCAGACGCACTCAATGCAGAAGAAGGGTTGGCACACTCCTGCGAAGAGAGGGCGGCACAGGAACTGAAACTGCGACCAGACTTGGGAAACAAACCCCTTACCAATCCTGATCTATGGTTGTACACCGATGGATGCTGCTATAGAGGAGAAGAAGGGAACATAGCAGCATATGCAGTGGTACAGCAGCTTCCAGACGGGTCACACGTGACCCTGGAATCAGACATCATCCCACAACCTGCCTCAGCCCAACTAGCCGAGATCATTGGTTTGACTCAAGCCCTGGAAAAGGCTGAAGGAAAGATTGTGAACATCTACACTGACTCAGCATATGCTCATGGAGCAGTCCATACAGATGGACCACAATGGGTCAGACGTAACTTCACCACAACAGGAAACCTTCCGATCAAACACAAGGCACAAATGGAGAGACTGATAAAGCAGTCTCACTACCTGAGCAGAGTGGCCATCATGAAGTGCAAAGGACATCAGCAACTCAAGAACAAAGTCAGCGAGGGAAATGACGCAGCTGACAAAGCAGCCAAGAAAGCTGGGGGCTACACTCCAAGACAGATGGTGCTGCAGACTCAACCAGCTAGAACAGAACTCACAGACCAACACATAAAGGAACTACAATTCACAGCGGGCCCGTATGAGCACTCGGTATGGGGACAGATGGGAGCCACCAAAGGACCTGATGAACTTTGGAGATGCCATGACGGCAGGTTGGTGGCCCCAGCTAATCTCTGTCCCGGGCTGTACGTGAGGCTCATGGGCCCACCCATGAAGGAAACTCAAAACTTTACAGAAGGTTTCCCATATTTGGTGGCACCCACACATTAAGGACATGACAGACTTGTTTTGTGATGAGTGCAGCATTTGTGGCAGCCACAACCCAAAGAAACCTTTCCAAACACCCATGGGTTCATACCCAGTACCTAATGCATGTTTTCAGGACATTAGCATAGATTACACTGACATGGGGGCTGATAATGTAACTAATGGGAAAAGGTACTTATTGGTAATGGTAGATCGATTCTCCAAATGGGTTGAGGCAATACCAACAGCACGTGAGGATGCTAGGTCAGTTATTAAGTGGCTGCAGACTGAACTCATACCAAGGTATGGGGTTCCAAGACAAATTCGATCCGACAACGGGTCCCATTTCAGTAACCAACACCTGAGACAGGTGGAGGAGAGGTTCGGCATTGTGCACAAGTTTGGGTCTGTGTACCGGCCGCAATCTCAGGGGCCTCGTGGAACGCGCCAATCAAACTTTGAAGGCTAAGATAGCCAAGGTATGTGCAGGTTCAAAGTTGACGTGGGTTGAAGCTCTGCCCCTGGCGTTGATGGCCATGAGCCTCTCCAGGAGCAGGCACCCATCTCTCTCCACATGAGATTATGACTGGTAGAGTCATGCCTGGTCCACCAAGGGAGGGAGGTCATATGCCCGCCCCTTGATGTACAATAAATTGTAATGTCTGAATATGTGAGAAAACTAACGGAGCTCTCTGCAGCTCTCTCCAAACAGATTCACAAGGTCCAAGAGGGGAGCTGGACGGGAGATCCGGCGCTGCTGAAGGTAAAAGTTGGCGACTGGGTAAGGATCAAGGTTCACAAGAGAAAGTGGCAAGATCCCAGGTGGACTGGACCGTACGAAGTGAAGGAGGTTACTTCACACTCAGTCCAGGTCAAAGGTAAATCAGCGCACCTTGGCACCACTTGACACATTGTACACCAGCACCAACTCCTTCCAGAACCCTGACTGAAGTCGAAGTGATTTAATCACATTAAATTCGGATCAAATTCTTGACACCAACACTATCTGAATATGTGGAGGAGACTCCCATCTTCAGATACTGGAGGGGGGAAAGACAGAGGAGGGACAGACCACCATGGGAGAGACTGGGGTGCTCTGCTCCACTCCTTGTTTTGTTGATTGTAACTATTGGGGGTTACTCTAGGAATCATACTCTGGTCAGTACAGCACATGACACAGACACCCATTACACCCACTAGTAAACCTAACGACACATTCAATGCCACAACCATACGTCCGACCAACCTGCACTCCGCACATTGAGCCCAGATCAGAATGTAAGCCACAGCCACCACGTAAATAAACGACAAGTTGTCTCTAACACCCTTTCCTGTAGGCCCAGACAATTGAATAGAAGCACCACATTATGTATACCCTTTAATGTTACCACTACTGCGACAGTGCCGTGGGTAGACTTCAGAGACCTTTCCTACTACCGTGACTGGGACTGGTATATGACAGTGGGGACACCCATAGCGATTGGACTTGGACAAACTTGGTATGTGAGACTAATTATGACTGGTCCAGTTGCACCTCTACTACATTAGGAAAACAATGGAGGAAACTCTTGACTTTGACAAAAAGCTCTAAAGGACTCAAATTTACTATCTATCCTGGTATTGCATTGGGCTGCCAGGACTTTAGACTTGCTCCTTATGTAAGCTGTACCACTGCACCAGTCTATTGGAAGGTTCGAATTTGTCATATTAATAACACAAAAGCACAGGCTATTAATGAAAATGGTAATAAGAATAATTCTATTATTTTACTTACCACTCCACCTACTTTGGATGATGTAATCCTGACCGCTACAGGTGTCTCCGGCCTTTCTAACAACTGGCTCTTGTTGACTGAGGAAGCGGCAAAGGTGGCTCATCAGAGTTGTGTGGTTTGTATGGAGGCACGGCCATTGCTTCGCATTATCCCTGCCGCCATTACGCCAGAATGCTTCCTGTCTGTCATGAAACATGACAACCCTTCCGCCAATTGTACACTATGGGACGTAGTTCATCCCTTGGTTACTAAAGCAACTAAGAAACCAATTTTTTCCTATCAGGTGGCTAGAGCTAACTTTACCTGTGTTAATCTCACGAAAGGTCTACCATTGTTGGGTATGGTACCTGTTGGATGGTGTCGGTTTATCTATACGCCTAATGCTGAGTTTAAACCTGTTTCCAGGGCTGATGTCTGGTGGTGGTGTGGAGGCGTTCATCTGTTTGATGGACTGCCTGGAAATGCCACAGGCACCTGTGCACTAGTCTCTCTTTTGCTACCAATTTCTGTGTATCCAACAGGTGTTCAGGAGCTGGTGACCCATGTGTCTGACTTAATTCCTACCAGGACCAGGCGCGCTGTGGGCCCTACTCATGGGGACCCAACCTACATTGATGCAATTGGGGTCCCTAGGGGGTACCAGATGAGTATAAATTGATTGACCAAGTAGCCGCAGGTTTTGAATCTTCATTTTGCTGGTGGTGCACAATTAATAAAAATGTTGACAGAATCAATTATGTCCATTTTAATGTTCAAAATTAGGCAATTGGACACAACAAGGTTTTGAGGCGGTGCATGGCCAGTTGGCTGCGACCTCTCTCATGGCTTTCCAAAATCGTATTGCTGTCGACATGCTCCTGGCTGAAAAAGGAGGAGTATGTGCTATGTTTGGTGAACAATGTTGTACCTTTATTCCCAACAATACAGCCACAGATGGCAGCTTGACTGTCGCCCTGGAAGGGTTACGAACTCTTAATGGCAAAATGAAGAGCCACTCAGGGTGGATACTTCAATGTGGGACTCTTGGATGGATGCGTTTGGTAAATATAAAACGCTTGTTTCTTCTATACTTGTATCCATCTCTGTTTTTGCTGCAATTCTAGTGCTTTGTGGATGCTGTTGCATTCCATGCATACGGACGCTGACAACCAGGATTATAACCACCGCTATTGATCCACATCCTGCAGATAACGGTCAGATGTTTCCTTTGCTTGCTATTGACGATGCTGACCAAGGATATCTGGATGATGAATAGCATCTAAGCTTTGTCACGTCTCTTGTGAGACGTGAAGAGGGGGGAATGTAAAACTTTATCTTCTGATAAAGTTTTCCCTATTTTGCCAATTACACTGTTAGCTTGTGTCACGTCTTAAGTTTTCCTTCTTTACTGTTACTTGGTCACGTCTCTGGGGAGACGTGAAGAGGGATTTGTCGTAGTAAATATATTATGTTATAGCTTGGTCTGGCTAAAATTTTGTGCATGACCCATCTTGTGTTGGGCCTTCGGATTTAATACAATGGACAAAGACTTCTATCTTGTCGGCCTTGTCAGCAGGTGGCTAAGAACAACACCCACGCCATAGGTCTCTCAGTCCCTTCCAACTCACGAGTTCTCCCATGACACACACAAACACAAACACACACACACACACACACATTATTACTGATAACACACGCACACACAAAATCCCCTCTTTCGGCTGAACATTTTCCCAAAACACACACACACACACACACACATTATTACACACACACACATTATTACTGATAACACACGCACACACAAAATCCCTTCTTTTAGGCTGAACATCTGAAGACAGACAACCCGACTCAGAGCCAATGCAATGGAAGTGACCTCGATCAACTCATCAGGACCAATCAGAATATCAGAACTCCTAGAATCAACCTACTTTATTTTATTGTATAAAATGTCAGCACACAATGTTTAGGGCGCGCTCTCAGATATCTCCCTTACGAGATTGACGGACCGGGTCCGTGCACGCTGATTCTCAGATATCTTTACCTCTGAATAAACTGCCTCATATTATACAATTATCCACCGTGTCCGAAAGTCTCTACTTGGTCTCCGTTCTCCAGTAAACTTGTTTTATCAACACCAGTCGGAGAGTGAGACCCAGTTCGACCCGCCGCTGCTACCGTTCCAGAAGGACTGTCTGCGGCGAGCTGTGCTCAGGGCCACCACGTGGTTCACCCATGACAGTAGTCCGTGTATCTTAACCCCGCATAGGGAGAACCTGCATCAGATCGGCGCGGTGGATGGACCTGCTGTCTTCCTCGACATCCTGGCACCTCCGTATGACCCGGAAGATGGGAGGGACTGTCATTATTATCAAGTCTTACAGACTGTTCCCGCGCAGACAGTAAGGTAGAGCCGCAGAAGGAGTGGGAGGAAGAGACGTGGTTACTAGAGATAGGCCAGCCTGATGGCTTCTGGTGTGGGGGTGAACCATACCTCGGGCCCAAGGTCTCCTTCTAATGTCTGTGTTGTAAAGGGAGGGATACCAGTGACCAAATAGGGGCTGCCAAATTACTTTCAAAATACTTTGAATCGTTTTGAGTGGGACATGAGTTGGAGCAACTGAATGAACTGCAGGTGTCTTGGATATGTCTGGGATAGGCTTTTAATCACCTTATTAGTTTCAATATTGAACTTTCTATATCTCCTGCAAACTTCCAAAGAAGATGTTTTCATCCTGACCAGGCTCAGAAACTTCCTATGCTCTTAACACCATTGTTTGTAACTGAAAATATGATATGCCTTATGTGAGTATTGAATGTAAACTTAGAAAGCATTTATCATTTCTTGTTTCCAAGTGCACACTACATTTTATATCTTTCATTGATTTATTCCAAACACATATGTGTGTATGTAAACACTTATTCTAGCTTTGTTTATGCTTTAAGGTTTTTATTTTTTTGGACAGCTGAAAGTTCTACCAAAACCTTACTGCATATATATCAGGATATACATCCCCCTTCCTGTATCACTCCTCTGTTCTGATCACTCCTGTTCTGATCACTCCTTCCTGTATCACTCCTCTTTTCCGATCACTCCTTCCTGTATCACTCCTCTGTTCTCATCACTCCTTACTGTATCACTCCTCTGTTCTGATCACTCCTTCCTGTATCACTCCTCTGTTCTCATCACTCCTTCCTGTATCACTCCTCTGTTCTCATCACTCCTTACTGTATCACTCCTCTGTTCCGATCACTCCTTCCTGTATCACTCCTCTGTTCTGATCACTCCTTCCTGTATCACTCCTCTGTTCCGATCACTCCTTCCTGTATCACTCCTCTGTTCTGATCACTCCTTCCTGTATCACTCCTCTGTTCCGATCACTCCTTCCTGTATCACTCCTCTGTTCTCATCACTCCTTACTGTATCACTCCTCTGTTCTGATCACTCCTTCCTGTATCACTCCTCTGTTCTCATCACTCCTTCCTATCTGGTCAGTATATAGGCTACTGTATGTTTGTTTTAGATGGTTTTAGTTACTAAATGTTTGTGGAGCAATAAACTGTATAAGGTCCTTCATCAGTATCATCAGTATCATCAGTGTCATCAGTATCATCAGTGTCATCAGTGTCATCAGTGTCATCAGTGTCATCAGTGTCATCAGTGTCATCAGTGTCATCAGTATCATCAGTGTCATCAGTATCATCGAAGTGTCATCAGTGTCATCAGTGTCATCAGTATCACGTATCATCAGTGTCATCAGTATCATCAGTATCATCAGTGTCATCAGTATCATCAGTGTCATCAGTATCATCAGTGTCATCAGTGTCATCAGTATCACAGTCAGTTCATCAGTGTCACTATCAGTGTCATCAGTGTCATCAGTATCATCAGTGTCATCAGTGTCATCAGTATCATCAGTGTCATCAGTATCATCAGTGTCATCAGTATCATCAGTGTCATCAGTATCATCAGTGTCATCAGTGTCATCAGTATCATCAGTGTCATCAGTGTCATCAGTGTCATCAGTGTCATCAGTGTCATCAGTATCATCAGTGTCATCAGTATCATCAGTATCATCAGTATCATCAGTGTCATCAGTATCATCAGTGTCATCAGTATCATCAGTGTCATCAGTGTCATCAGTGTCATCAGTATCATCAGTGTCATCAGTGTCATCAGTGTCATCAGTGTCATCAGTGTCATCAGTGTCATCAGTGTCATCAGTGTCATCAGTATCATCAGTGTCATCAGTGTCATCAGTATCATCAGTGTCATCAGTGTCATCAGTGTCATCAGTATCATCAGTGTCATCAGTGTCATCAGTGTCATCAGTGTCATCTAATTCCAGTCTATTGGAGCTGCCCTGCCTCTGCTGCAGGGTCCTAATGCCCGGCCCCATGGAAGGAATATCCCAAATGCCCCAGTCTTCATGGTCACACCTGCCCTGTCCTTGACACGCTAGGCTGGTCAGCTCATAGCTGGGATTATCAGCTATTCAGTATAATTACAGACAATTAGTCTGGACTCTGAGCTGTCAGCTGATCGCAGTCTGTCATATCCATCTCATGAACAAGGGTCATTATGTCAGCCAGAGAAGAGATGTCATATCCATCTCATGAACAAGGGTCATTATGTCAGCCAGAGAAGAGAGATGTCATATCCATCTCATGAAGAACAAGGGTTATTATGTCAGCCAGAGAAGAGATGTCATATCCATCTCATGAACAAGGGTCATTATGTCAGCCAGAGAAGAGATGTCATATCCATCTCATGAACAAGGGTCATTATGTCAGCCAGAGAAGAGATGTCATATCCATCTCATGAACAAGGGTTTTTATGTCAGCCAGAGAAGAGATGTCATATCCATCTCATGAACAAGGGTCATTATGTCAGCCAGAGAAGAGATGTCATGTCCATCTCATGAACAAGGGTTATTATGTCAGCCAGAGAAGAGATGTCATATCCATCTCATGAACAAGGGTCATTATGTCAGCCAGAGAAGAGATGTCATATCCATCTCATGAACAAGGGTCATTATGTCAGCCAGAGAAGAGATGTCATATCCATCTCATGAACAAGGGTTATTATGTCAGCCAGAGAAAGAGATGTCATATCCATCTCATGAACAAGGGTCATTATGTCAGCCAGAGAAGAGATGTCATATCCATCTCATGAACAAGGGTCATAATGTCAGCCAGAGAAGAGATGTCATATCCATCTCATGAACAAGGGTCATTATGTCAGCCAGAGAAGAGATGTATATCCATCTCATGAACAAGGGTCATTATGTCAGCCAGAGAAGAGATGTCATATCCATCTCATGAACAAGGGTCATGATGTCAGCCAGAGAAGAGATGTCATATCCATCTCATGAACAAGGATCATTATGTCAGCCAGAGAAAAGATGTCATATCCATCTCATGAACAAGGGTCATTATGTCAGCCAGAGAAGAGATGTCATATCCATCTCATGAACAAGGGTCATTATGTCAGCCAGAGAAGAGATGTCATATCCATCTCATGAACAAGGGTCATTATGTCAGCCAGAGAAGAGATGTCATATCCATCTCATGAACAAGGGGTCATTATGTCAGCCAGAGAAGAGATGTCATATCCATCTCATGAACAAGGGTCATTATGTCAGCCAGAGAAGAGATGTCATATCCATCTCATGAACAAGGGTCATTATGTCAGCCAGAGAAGAGATGTCATATCCATCTCATGAACAAGGGGTCATTATGTCAGCCAGAGAAGAGATGTCATATCCATCTCATGAACAAGGGTTATTATGTCAGCCAGAGAAGAGATGTCATATCCATCTCATGAACAAGGGTCATTATGTCAGCCAGAGAAGAGATGTCATATCCATCTCATGAACAAGGGTCATTATGTCAGCCAGAGAAGAGATGTCATATCCATCTCATGAACAAGGGTTTTTATGTCAGCCAGAGAAGAGATGTCATATCCATCTCATGAACAAGGGTCATTATGTCAGCCAGAGAAGAGATGTCATATCCATCTCATGAACAAGAGGTCATTATGTCAGCCAGAGAAGAGATGTCATATCCATCTCATGAACAAGGGTCATTATGTCAGCCAGAGAAGAGATGTCATATCCATCTCATGAACAAGGGTCATTATGTCAGCCAGAGAAGAGATGTCATATCCATCTCATGAACAAGGGTCATTATGTCAGCCAGAGAAGAGATGTCATATCCATCTCATGAACAAGGGTCATTATGTCAGCCAGAGAAGAGATGTCATATCCATCTCATGAACAAGGGTCATTATGTCAGCCAGAGAAGAGATGTCATATCCATCTCATGAACAAGGGTTATTATGTCAGCCAGAGAAGATGTCAGGAGATGTTGCAGTGGGGCTGGTAATGTTCCAGGAGATGTTGCAGTGGGGCTGTTATTGTGTCAGGAGATGTTGCAGTGGGGGCTGTTATTGTGTCAGGAGATGTTGCAGTGGGGCTGGTATTGTGTCAGGAGATGTTGCAGTGGGGGCTGTTATTGTGTCAGGAGATGTTGCAGTGGGGCTGTTAGTTGTGTCAGGAGATGTTGCAGTGGGGCTGTTATTGTGTCAGGAGATGTTGCAGTGGGGCTGTTATTGTGTCAGGAGATGTTGCAGTGGGGCTGGTATTATGTCAGGAGATGTTGCAGTGGGGCTGTTATTGTGTCAGGAGATGTTGCAGTGGGGCTGGTTTGTGTCAGGGAGATGTTGCAGTGGGGCTGTTATTATGTCAGGAGATGTTGCAGTGGGGCTGTTATTGTGTCAGGAGATGTTGCAGTGGGGCTGTTATTGTGTCAGGAGATGTTGCAGTGGGGCTGTTATTGTGTCAGGAGATGTTGCAGTGGGGCTGGTATTGTGTCAGGAGATGTTGCAGTGGGGCTGGTATTGTGTCAGGAGATGTTGCAGTGGGGCTGTTATTGTGTCAGGAGATGTTGCAGTGGGGCTGTTATTGTGTCAGGGGGATGTTGCAGTGGGGCTGTTATTGTGTCAGGAGATGTTGCAGTGGGGCTGTTATTGTGTCAGGAGATGTTGCAGTGGGGCTGGTATTGTGTCAGGAGATGTTGCAGTGGGGCTGGTATTGTGTCAGGAGATGTTGCAGTGGGGCTGTTATTATGTCAGGAGATGTTGCAGTGGGGCTGTTATTGTGTCAGGAGATGTTGCAGTGGGGCTGTTATTGTGTCAGGAGATGTTGCAGTGGGGCTGGTATTGTGTCAGGAGATGTTGCAGTGGGGCTGTTATTGTGTCAGGAGATGTTGCAGTGGGGCTGTTATTGTGTCAGGAGATGTTGCAGTGGGGCTGTTATTGTGTCAGGAGATGTTGCAGTGGGGCTGTTATTGTGTCAGGAGATGTTGCAGTGGGGCTGTTATTGTGTCAGGAGATGTTGCAGTGGGGCTGTTATTGTGTCAGGAGATGTTGCAGTGGGGCTGGTATTGTGTCAGGAGATGTTGCAGTGGGGCTGTTATTGTGTCAGGAGATGTTGCAGTGGGGCTGTTATTGTGTCAGGAGATGTTGCAGTGGGGCTGTTATTGTGTCAGGAGATGTTGCAGTGGGGCTGATATTGTGTCAGGAGATGTTGCAGTGGGGCTGTTATTGTGTCAGGAGATGTTGCAGTGGGGCTGTTATTGTGTCAGGAGATGTTGCAGTGGGGCTGTTATTGTGTCAGGAGATGTTGCAGTGGGGCTGTTATTGTGTCAGGAGATGTTGCAGTGGGGCTGTTATTGTGTCAGGAGATGTTGCAGTGGGGCTGTTATTGTGTCAGGAGATGTTGCAGTGGGGCTGTTATTGTGTCAGGAGATGTTGCAGTGGGGCTGTTATTGTGTCAGGAGATGTTGCAGTGGGGCTGTTATTGTGTCAGGAGATGTTGCAGTGGGGCTGTTATTGTGTCAGGAGATGTTGCAGTGGGGCTGTTATTGTGTCAGGAGATGTTGCAGTGGGGCTGTTATTGTGTCAGGAGATGTTGCAGTGGGGCTGTTATTGTGTCAGGAGATGTTTCAGTGGGGCTGTTATTGTGTCAGGAGATGTTCCAGTGGGGCTGTTATTGTGTCAGGAGATGTTGCAGTGGGGCTGTTATTGTGTCAGGAGATGTTTGCAGTGGGGCTGTTATTGTGTCAGGGAGATGTTGCAGTGGGGCTGTTATTGTGTCAGGAGATGTTGCAGTGGGGCTGTTAATTGTGTCAGGAGATGTTGCAGTGGGGCTGTTATTGTGTCAGGAGATGTTGCAGTGGGGCTGTTATTGTGTCAGGAGATGTTGCAGTGGGGCTGTTATTGTGTCAGGAGATGTTGCAGTGGGGCTGTTATTGTGTCAGGAGATGTTGCAGTGGGGCTGTTATTGTGTCAGGAGATGTTGCAGTGGGGCTGTTATTGTGTCAGGAGATGTTTCCAGTGGGGCTGTTATTGTGTCAGGAGATGTTGCAGTGGGGCTGTTATTGTGTCAGGAGATGTTGCAGTGGGGCTGTTATTGTGTCAGGAGATGTTGCAGTGGGGCTGTTATTGTGTCAGGAGATGTTGCAGTGGGGCTGTTATTGTGTCAGGAGATGTTGCAGTGGGGCTTTGTTGTGTCAGGAGATGTTGCAGTGGGGCTGGTATTGTGTCAGGAGATGTTGCAGTGGGGCTGGTATTGTGTCAGGAGTATGTTGCAGTGGGGCTGTTATTGTGTCAGGAGATGTTGCAGTGGGGCTGTTATTGTGTTCAATACAGAGGTCAGTCTGATGCTGTACTTCAGTTCTATGTTGTTGTTGTGATGTCCTCTGGAAGAACACCCCACATAACTCATGTCTATGAAATATACATATCTTCCTGGGGTTTATTGTGGATCCCCATTAGTTCCTGCCAAGGCAGCAGCTACTCTTCCTGGGGTTTATTATGGATCGCCATTAGTTCCTGTCAAGGCAGCAGCTACTCTTCCTGTGGTTTATTGTGGATCTCCATTAGTTCCTGACAAGGCAGCAGCTACTCTTCCTGGGGTTTATTATGGAGCCCCATAAGTTCCTGCCAAGGCAGCAGCTACTCTTCCTGGGGTTTATTATGGATCCCCATTAGTTCCTGTCAAGGCAGCAGCTACTCTTCCTGAGGTTTATTATGGATCCCCATTAGTTCCTGCCAAGGCAGCAGCTACTCTTCCTGGGGTTTATTATGGATCCCCATTAGTTCCTGCCAAGGCAGCAGCTACTCTTCCTGGGGTTTATTGTGGATCCCCATTAGTTCCTGCCAAGGCAGCAGCTACTCTTCCTGGGGTTTATTATGGATCCCCATTAGTTCCTGCCAAGGCAGCAGCTACTCTTCCTGGGGTTTATTATGGATCCCCATTAGTTCCTGCCAAGGCAGCAGATACTCTTCCTGGGGTTTATTGTGGATCCCCATTAGTTCCTGCCAAGGCAGCAGCTACTCTTCCTGGGGTATATTATGGATCCCCATTAGTTCCTGCCAAGGCAGCAGCTACTCTTCCTGGGGTTTATTATGGATCCCCATTAGTTTCTGCCAAGGCAGCAGCTACTCTTCCTGGGGTTTATTATGGATCCCTATTAGTTCCTGCCAAGGCAGCAGCTACTCTTCCTGGGGTTTATTATGGATCCCTATTAGTTCCTGCCAAGAAAGCAGCTACTATTCCTGGGGTTTATCATGGATTCAAATTAGTTCCTGCCAAGGCAGCAGCTACTCTTCCTGGGGTTTATTATGGATCCCCATTAGTTCCTGCCAAGGTCAGCAGCTACTCTTCCTGGGGTTTATTATGGATCCCCATTAGTTCCTGCCAAGGCAGCAGCTACTCTTCCTGGGGTTTATTATGGATCCCCATTGGTTCCTGCCAAGGCAGCAGCTACTCTTCCTGGGGTTTATTATGGATCCTCATTAGTTCTTGCCAAGGCAGCAGCTACTCTTCCTGGGGGTTATTATGGATCCCCATTATTTCCTAACAAGGCAGCAGCTACTCTTCCTGGGGTTTATTATGGATCCCCATTGGTTCCTGCCTAGGCAGTAGCTACTCTTCCTGGGGTTTATTGTGGATCCCCATTAGTTACTGCCAAGGCAGCAGCTACTCTTCCTGGGGTTTATTATGGATCCCCATTAGTTCCTGCCAAGGCAGCAGCTACTCTTCCTGGGGTTTATTATGGATCCCCATTAGTTCCTGCCAAGGCAGCAGCTACTCTTCCTGGGGTTTATTATGGATCCCCTTAGTTCTGTCAAGAAAGCAACTACTCTTCCTGGGGGTTTATTATGGATCCTCATTAGTTCCTGCCAAGGCAGCAGCTACTCTTCCTGGGGTTTATTATGGATCCCCATTAGTTCCTGTCAAGGCAGCAGCTACTCTTCCTGGGGTTTATTGTGGATCCCCATTAGTTCCTGCCAAGGCAGCAGCTACTCTTCCTGGGGTTTATTATGGATCCCCATTAGTTCCTGCCAAGGCAGCAGCTACTCTTCCTGGGGTTTATTATGGATCCCCCATTAGTTCCTGTCAAGGCAGCAGCTACTCTTCCTGGGGTTTATTATGGATCCTCATTAGTTCCTGCCAAGGCAGCAGCTACTCTTCCTGGGGTTTATTATGGATCCCCATTAGTTCTTGCCAAGGCAGCATCTACTCTTCCTGGGGTTTATTGTGGATCCCCATTGGTTCCTGCCAAGGCAGCAGCTACTCTTCCTGGGGTTTATTATGGATCCCCATTAGTTCCTGACCAAGGCAGCAGCTACTCTTCCTGGGGGTTTATTATGGATCCCCATTAGTTCCTGCCAAGGCAGCAGATACTCTTCCTGGGGTTTATTGTGGATCCCCATTAGTTCCTGCCAAGGCAGCAGCTACTCTTCCTGGGGTTTATTATGGATCCCCATTAGTTCCTGCCAAGGCAGCATCTACTCTTCCTGGGGTTTATTATGGATCCCTATTAGTTCCTGCCAAGACAGCAGCTACTATTCCTGGGGTTTATCATGGATTCAAATTAGTTCCTGCCAAGGCAGCAGCTACTCTTCCTGGGGTTTATTATGGATCCCCATTAGTTTCTACCAGGCAGCAGCTACTCTTCCTGGGGTTTTTATGGATCCCCATTAGTTCTGCCAAGGCAGCAGCTACTCTTCCTGGGGTTTATTGTGGATCCCCATTAGTTCCTGCCAAGGCAGCAGCTACTCTTCCTGGGGTTTATTTATGGATCCCCATTAGTTCTTGCCAAGGCAGCAGCTCTCTTCCTGGGGTTTATTTGATCCCCATTAGTTCCTGTCAAGGCAGCAGCTACTCTTCCTGGGGTTTATTATGGATTCTCATTAGTTCCTGCCAGGCAGCAGCTACTCTTCCTGGGGTTTATTATGGATCCCCATTAGTTCCTGTCAAGGCAGCAGCTACTCTTCCTGGGGTTTATTGTGGATCCCCATTAGTTCCTGCCAAGGGGCAGCAGCTACTCTTCCTGGGGTTTATTATGGATCCCCATTAGTTCCTGCCAAGGCAGCAGCTACTCTTCCTGGGGTTTATTATGGATCCCCATTAGTTCCTGTCAAGGCAGCAGCTACTCTTCCTGGGGGTTTATTATGGATCCTCATTAGTTCCTGCCAAGGCAGCATCTACTCTTCCTGGGGTTTATTATGGATCCCCATTAGTTCATGCCAAGTCGCAGCTACTCTTCCTGGGGTTTATTATGGATCCCCATTAGTTCCTGCCAAGGCAGCAGCTACTCTTCCTGGGGTTTATTATGGATCCCCATTAGTTCCTGCAAGGCAGCAGCTCTACTCTTCCTGGGGTTTATTATGGATCCCCATTAGTTCCTGCAAGGCAGCAGATACTCTTCCTAGGGGTTTTATTGTGGATCCCCATTAGTTCCTGCCAAGGCAGCAGCTACTCTTCCTGGGGTTTATTATGGATCCCCATTAGTTCCTGCCAAGGCAGCATCTACTCTTCCTGGGGTTTATTATGGATCCCCATTGTTTCTGCAAGGCAGCAGCTACTCTTCCTGGGGTTTATTATGGATCCTATTAGTTCCTGCCAAGGCAGCAGCTACTCTTCCTGGGGTTTATTATGGATCCCTATTAGTTCCTGCCAAGACAGCAGCTACTATTCCTGGGGTTTATCATGGATTCAAATTAGTTCCTGCCAAGGCAGCTACTCTTCCTGGGGTTTATTATGGATCCCCATTAGTTCCCTGCCAAGGCAGCAGCTACTCTTCCTGGGGTTTATTATGGATCCCCATTAGTTCTGCCAAGGCAGCAGCTACTCTTCCTGGGGTTTATTGTGGATCCCCATTAGTTCCTGCCAAGACAGCAGCTACTCTTCCTGGGGGTTTATTATGGATCCCCATTAGTTCTTGCCAAGCAGCAGCTACTCTTCCTGGGGTTTATTATTGATCCCCAATTTCTGCCAAGGCAGCAGCTACTCTTCCTGGGGTTTATTATGGATCCCCATTAGTTCCTGCCAAGGCAGCAGCTACTCTTCCTGGGGTTTATTGTGGATCCCCATTAGTTACTGCCAAGGCAGCAGCTACTCTTCCTGGGGTTTATTATGGATCCCCATTAGTTCCTGCCAAGGCAGCAGCTACTCTTCCTGGGGTTTATTATGGATCCCCATTAGTTCCTGCCAAGGCAGCAGCTACTCTTCCTGGGGTTTATTATGGATCCCCATTAGTTCCTGGTCGAAGGCAGCAGCTACTCTTCCTGGGGTTTATTATGGATCCTCATTAGTTCCTGCCAAGGCAGCAGCTACTCTTCCTGGGGTTTATTATGGATCCCCATTAGTTCCTGTCAAGGCAGCAGCTACTCTTCCTGGGGTTTACCTTGTGGATCCCCATTAGTTCCTGCCAAGGCAGCAGCTACTCTTCCTGGGGTTTATTATGGATCCCCATTAGTTCCTGCCAAGGCAGCAGCTACTCTCTTCCTGGGGTTTATTATGGATCCCCATTAGTTCCTGTCAAGGCAGCAGCTTACTCTTCCTGGGGTTTATTAGGATCCTCATTAGTTCCTGCCAAGGCAGCAGCTACTCTTCCTGGGGTTTATTATGGATCCCCATTAGTTCCTGCCAAGGCAGCAGCTACTCTTCTTGGGGTTTATTATGGATCCCCATTAGTTCCTGCCAAGCAGCAGCTACTCTTCCTGGTTTATTGTGGATCCCCATTAGTTATTGCCAAGGCAGCAGCTACTCTTCTGGGGTTTATTATGGATGCCCATTATTTCCTGCCAAGGCAGCAGCTACTCTTCCTGGGGTTTATTATGGATCCCCATTAGTTCTGCCAAGGCAGCAGCTACTCTTCCTGGGGTTTATTGTGGATCCCCATTAGTTCCTGCCAAGGCAGCAGCTACTCTTCCTGGGGTTTATTATGGATCCCCATTAGTTCTTGCCAAAGCAGCAGCTACTCTTCCCGGGCTTTAGTGGATCCCCATTGGTTCCTGCCAAGGCAGCAGCTACTCTTCCTGGGGTTTATTGTGATCCCCATTAGTTCCTGCCAAGGCAGCAGCGCTCTTCCTGGGGTTTATTATGGAACCCCATTAGTTCCTGCCAAGGCAGCAGCTACTCTTCCTGGGGTTTATTATGGATCCCCATTAGTTCCTGCCAAGGCAGCAGCTACTCTTCCTGGGGTTTATTATGGATCCCCATTATTTCCTGCCAAGGTGTCACGGTTTCGCCGAGGCGGCCCCTCCTCCCTTGTTCGGGCAGGTTTCGGCGGTGTCGTCTCGAGTACTAGCTGCCACCGTTCTATGTTTCATGTTTGATTAGTTTTGTCTGTTTGTCACACCTGTTTTGTGTTATGTCTCATTAAGCACCCTATTTAGTTCCTTGTTGTGAGTTTAGGTGTTGTGTGTAATTGTTCCCGTTGTCGTGTTGTTGCGCTACCGTTTGGTGCGCTATTTGTGCTTTCTCCTTGTTTTATTTTAGGAGAGGATTTTCACATGTTTTGTGCGCTCGTTTGTTACGGCCTGTGGCGCTTTTCTCGCCTCCGGGCTGTTTGGATTGTATTTTTGTGTGCTCTACTAAAAGTCTTTGTTGGACTTTAACTTCTGGCCTCTGCGCCTGATTCCACACCACACCAATCTACAGCAACACTGACACAAGGCAGCAGCTACTCTCCCCTGGGGTTTATTATGGATCCCTATTGGTTCCTGCCAAGGCAGCAGCTACTCTTCCTGGGGTTTATTATGGATCCCTATTAGTTCCTGCCAAGAAAGCAGCTACTATTCCTGGGGTTTATCATGGATTCCCATTAGTTCCTGCCAAGGCAGCAGCTACTCTTCCTGGGGTTTATTGTGGATCCCCATTAGTTCCTGGCCAAGGCAGCAGCTCCTTCCTGGGGTTTATTATGGATCCCCATTAGTTCCTGCCAAGGCAGCAGCTACTCTTCCTGGGGTTTATTATGGATCCCCATTAGTTCCTGCCAAGGCAGCAGCTACTCTTCCTGGGGTTTATTGTGGATCCCCATTAGTTCCTGCCAAGGCAGCAGCTACTCTTCCTGGGGTTTATTATGGATCCCCATTAGTTCTTGCCAAGGCAGCAGCTACTCTTCCTGGGGTTTATTATTGATCCCCATTATTTCCCCTGCCAAGGCAGCAGCTACTCTTCCTGGGGTTTATTATGGATCCCCATTAGTTCCTGCCAAGGCAGCAGCTACTCTTCCTGGGGTTTTATTGTGGATCCCCATTAGTTACTGCCAAGGCAGCAGCTACTCTTCCTGGGGTTTATTATGGATCCCCATTAGTTCCTGCCAAGGCAGCAGCTACTCTTCCTGGGGTTTATTATGGATCCCCATTAGTTCCTGCCAAGGCAGCAGCTACTCTTCCTGGGGTTTATTATGGATCCCCATTAGTTCCTGTCAAGGCAGCAGCTACTCTTCCTGGGGTTTATTATGGATCCTCATTGGTTCCTGCCAAGGCAGCAGCTACTCTTCCTGGGGTTTATTATGGATCCCCATTAGTTCCCTGTCAAGGCAGCAGCTACTCTTCCTGGGGTTTATTGTGGATCCCCATTAGTTCCTGCCAAGGCAGCAGCTACTCTTCCTGGGGTTTATTATGGATCCCCATTAGTTCCTGCCAAGGCAGCTCTACTCTTCCTGGGGTTTATTATGGATCCCCATTAGTTCCTGTCAAGGCAGCAGCTACTCTTCCTGGGGTTTTATGGATCCTCATTAGTTCCTGCCAGGCAGCAGCTACTCTTCCTGGGGTTTGTGGATCCCCATTAGTTCCTGCCAAGGCAGCAGCTACTCTTCCTGGGGTTTATTATGGATCCCCATTAGTTCCTGCCAAGGCAGCAGCTACTCTTCCTGGGGTTGTTATGGATCCCCATTAGTTATTGCCAGGCAGCAGCTACTCTTCCTGGGGTTTATTATGGATGCCCATTATTTCCTGCCAAGGCAGCAGCTATCTTCCTGGGGTTTATTATGGATCCCCATTAGTTCCTGACAAGGCAGCAGCTACTCTTCTGGGGTTTATTGTGGATCCCCATTAGTTCCTGCCAGGCAGCAGCTACTCTTCCTGGGGTTTATTATGGATCCCCATTAGTTCTTGCCAAAGCAGCAGCTACTCTTCCCGGGCTTTATTATGGATCCCCCATTAGTTCCTGCCAAGGCAGCAGCTACTCTTCCTGGGGTTTATTGTGGATCCCCATTAGTTCCTGCCAAGGCAGCAGCTACTCTTCCTGGGGTTTATTATGGATCCCCATTAGTTCCTGCCAAGGCAGCAGCTACTCTTCCTGGGGTTTATTATGGATCCCCATTAGTTCCTGCCAAGGCAGCAGCTACTCTTCCTGGGGTTTATTATGGATCCCCATTATTTCCTGCCAAGGTGTCACGGTTTCGGCCGAGGCGGCCCCTCCTCCTTGTTCGGGCAGGTTTCGGCGGTCGTCGTCTCCGGAGTACTAGCTGCCACCGTTCTATGTTTCATGTTTGATTAGTTTTGTCTGTTTGTCACACCTGTTTTGTGTTATGTCTCATTAAGCACCCTATTTAGTTCCTTGTTGTGAGTTTAGGTGTTGTGTGTAATTGTTCCCGTTGTCGTGTTGTTGCGCTACCCGTTTCGTCGCTATTTGTAGCTTTCTCCTTGTTTATTTTAGGAGAGGATTTTCGCACATGTTTTGTGCGCTCGTTTGTTTACGCCTGTGTGCGCTTTTCGCCTCCGGGCTGTTTGGATTGTATTGTTGTGTGCTCTACTAAAAGTCTTTGTTGGACTTAACTTCTGCGTCCCTGCGCCTGATTCCACACCACCAATCTACAGCAACACTGACACAAGGCAGCAGCTACTCTCCCTGGGGTTTATTATGGATCCCTATTAGTTCCTGCCAAGGCAGCAGCTACTCTTCCTGGGGTTTATTATGGATCCCTATTAGTTCCTGCCAAGGAAGCAGCTACTATTCCTGGGGTTTATCATGGATTCCCATTAGTTCCTGCCAAGGCAGCAGCTACTCTTCCTGGGGTTTATTATGGATCCCCATTAGTTCCTGCCAAGAGCAGCTACTCTTCCTGGGGTTTATTATGGATCCCCATTAGTTCCTGCCACAGCAGCTACTCTTCCTGGGGTTTATTATGGATCCCCCATTAGTTCCTGCCAAGGCAGCAGCTACTCTTCCTGGGGTTTATTATGGATTCCCTTTAATTCATGCCAAGGCAGCAGCTACTCTTCCATGGATCCATTAAGGCACTTACATTACATATAAAACAAAAGATTAAACAGTACATCATGGTAACATTACTACCCCACTACATATCTACAATACAAAATGTATAATACCACCATACAACAATAGTACAATGAATGTGTGTGTAGAGTGCGTGTGCTAGCGTGTGTGCATATGCGTGTGTCTGTACCTGTGTGTGTCTCTTCACAGTCCCCGCTGTTCCATAAGGTGTATTTTTATCTGGTTTTTTAAATTTGATTCTACTGTTGCATCAGTTATCCCTGATGTGGAATAGAGTTCCATGTAGTCATGGCTCTATGTAGTACTGTGCGCCTCCCATAGTCTGTTCTGGACTTGGGGACTGTGAAGAGACCTCTGGTGGCATGTCTTGTGGGGTATGCATGGGTGTCCGAGCTGTGTGATAGTAGTTTAAACAGACAACTCGGTGCATTCAACATGTCAATACCTCTCCACCGAAATACAAGTAGGTGATGAACTCAATCTCTCTACTCCACTTTGAGCCATGAGAGATTGACATGCATATTATTAATGTTAGCTCTCCCAGCCGTGCTGCCCTGTTCTGAGCCAATTGTATGTCACTCTTTGTGGCACCTGATCACATGACTGAACAGTAGTCCAGGTGCGACAAAACTAGAGGCCCTGTAGGACCTGCCTTGTTGACAGTGCTGTTAAGAAGGCAGAGCAACGCTTTATTATGGACAGACTTCTCCCCCATCTTAGCTACTGTTGTATCAACATGTTTTGACCATGACATGAATCACTTTGACAGACAGTTTGTTGATGACATTTTACTCCATAAAGTGACCTTAACAGGTATCCAACCTACCA